>NC_059114.1:68825673-68927591 GCF_020740685.1 Jaculus jaculus | reverse complement strand
TGTGAACCAGATGCACAAGGTGGCACATGTGTTTGGAGTTTGTTTGCAGTGACTGGAGGCCCTGGCATGCCCATTCTCTATCTGCCTCTTCTCTGTCCTCCCATCTCTCTCTCTCTCTCTCTCAAGTAAATAAATAAGCTATTAAAAAATATTTTTAATAAAGAATGTTCATAAATGTTGATTTCATGTAATTGCCTATGTATCATTTTTTTTCCAGTCCAGTTGTTAGTCAATGTCTAAGATCTGATCATTTTGTTTTGTATGCCAACATTAGCTATATATGATATGGCATGTTTACATGGTAAATTCCCACAAAAGGGTCTAATTCAAATTGGCTTACAAGTAAGTGTCAACCAAAAAATAAAAATAAAAATAAAAATAAATGGGCGTGCATGCCTTTAATCCCAGCACTCAGGAGACAGAGGTAGGAGGATCTCTGAGAGTTCCAGGCCACCCTGAGACTACATAGTGAATTCCAGGACAGCCTGCGCTAGAGACCCTACCTCAAAAAAACAAAACAAAACAAAAAAGGCTTACAAGTAAGTGTCATGTAAACTCGGTCCAAATTCCTTGAATTCAAAAGACTTACACAAATTATTTATTTTTAAATTATTTTAAAAAATAAATTAGGGCTAGAGATATGGCTTAGCAGTTAATACTTTCCAAGCCTAAGACAGGTTCTGTTCCCCAGAACCCATGTAAGCCAGATGCACAAGGTGGCACATGTATCTGGAATTCATTCACAGTGGCTGGAGGCCTTGGCATGCCCATTCTCTCTCCTTCTTTCTCTCTCTCTCAAGTCAATAAGACATTTAAAAATTAATTGGTTAATTAAAATGTTTCCAGGACTGTTAACGTATTCTGCCTATATTATTATTTATAATCATGTCGATATTTTCTGTTTCAAATACAAGTTCCCCTGTTTTCATCAAGCTATCTAGCTATTGATGTACTCTTAGTAATATTCATAAAAATTGGCTTTTATAAAAGATTTTATGTTCACAAAGATAATTACTTATGTTTTCAGCTAAGTTTGTCAGATTCTTAACTACTTAGGAAACTGAGTCCTAACAGTAAACATTTATTTAACAATGTTGTGTTTATGAAGTTTTATCTAAGTGCTAAATAATCTAGACAACAGCTAATTTTAAGCCACTGTGCTTCATTTCCGGGTGTCCAACAACCATAGCTATAGGTCAGAGCCAGTGAAAATAAAGGAGATACAGAGACAGACAGCATTTCGGCCTCTGTGTCCCATGTCAGCTAGGTCTCAGAGGACCAGGGCACAATCCGACACCATAGCTCTGGACTGGCACCTCTCTTCTTGACCACATAGACCACAGAGGTTGGACTTGAACCAATATTCATTCTCCAAAGATGACAGTCATTACAGAGGAAAGTGTCCTCAAAACTTCAAAGGAAAGCCACATGGTCAGCAAAACCCTGACCCATCCCAGAAGACAACACAATTGGTAGAGGAAGAAATTAAAGGAGCTAAAAGTTTTTCCTAAGTCCCTGAAAGTAACCCCCAAGGACCCTCAATTGACCATAACATCAACAACAAAAATGGCCACCCACATGATCTTTGAAACCCACTGGAAAGTATAAACAAAGAGCAAAACCAATCAGTAATATTACAAAACAACTTCCTACCAGCTTCAAGACAGGATTCTTATCCTGACCAGTCCAGCCAAGGAATCTCACGTTTTTTTGTTCATTTTTATTTACTTATTTGAGAGTGACAGAGAAAGAGGCAGATAGATGGAGACAGAGAAAGAGAATGGGCACGCCAGGGCCTCCAGCCACTGCAAACGAACTCCAGATGCGTGCGCCCCCTTGTGCATCTGGCTAATGTGGGACCTGGGGAACTGAGCCTCGAACCGGGGTCCTTAGGCTTCACAGGCAAGTGCTTAACTGCTAAGCCATCTCTCCAGCCCGAACCTGACATTTTTAAGAGACCTATATGTGCACTCATTCAAGTAACCAGCTTTAGCCAGTTAAAAAGAACCCCCAGGACATCACCAGACAACTGTTACACACTCACTCATTGGCTATATCTAAACCTATCTCCTGTCTTCATTATCTCCTACTTCATGGGGCTTACAAATTTTTTTAAATTAAAAAATAAAAACCAGGCCGGAGAGATGGCTTAGTGGTTAAGGCACTCATCTGCGAAACCTCAGGACCCAGATTTAATTCCTCAGTATCTACATAAGCCAGACGCACAAGGTGGCGTATGTGTCTGGAGCTCGTTCACAGTGGCTAGAGGCCTTGGTATACCCATTCTCTCTTTCTCTCTCAAATAAATAAAATATTTTTTAAAAAATTTAAAAAAAAACATTCTTGATTTTCTCCTCCACTCAAACCTGCTTTTTTTTTTTAATTTTTATTTATTTATTTATTTGAGAGCGACAGACACAGAGAGAAAGACAGATAGAGGGAGAGAGAGAGAATGGGTGCGCCAGGGCTTCCAGCCTCTGCAAACGAACTCCAGACGTGTGCGCCCCCTTGTGCATCTGGCTAACGTGGGACCTGGGGAACCGAGCCTCGAACCGGGGTCCTTAGGCTTCACAGGCAAGCGCTTAACCGCTAAGCCATCTCTCCAGCCCTGCTTTTTTTTTTTAAAAAATTTTTACTTATTTATTTATTTGAGAGCGACAGACACAGAGAGAAAGACAGATAGAGGGAGAGAGAGAGAGAATGGGTGCGCCAGGGCTTCCAGCCTCTGCAAACGAACTCCAGACGCGTGCGCCCCCTTGTGCATCTGGCTAACGTGGGACCTGGGGAACCGAGCCTCGAACCGGGGTCCTTAGGCTTCACAGGCAAGCGCTTAACCGCTAAGCCATCTCTCCAGCCCTCAAACCTGCTTTTTGAAGACCTCTCTTTGTTCTTCTTACTGCCAATTTTTCTGGTCATTTACATTTAACAGAATTCTTTTTAAAAAATATTTTCTTTTTTTTTTTTATTTGAGAAAGAGAGAGAGAGAGAATGTGCACGCCAGGGTCTCCAGCCACTGCAAATGAATCCCAGACACATGCGTCCCTTTGTGCATCTGGCTTACGTGGTTCCTGGGGAATCCAACTAGGGTCCTAAGGCTTTGCAAGCAAACGCCTGAACCGCTTAGGCCATCTCTCCAGCCCCATAGAATTCTTTATTTTTCCTCTGCATTTTTGGCCTCTGCTTTCTTCAGTGGCTAATGAGGCTCACTTTGTCCAAAATTAAGCAAATCCAACTTCAAATGCAGTAGGTTGGGGATCCTACTTCAACTCTGCTCCTCTGGGCTTGTGCCCCTTCTTCACTCCCCTCTTTCAGAAGGTGCTTTAACCCCTCCTGAGGGCATCCGTGACCTCCACCTTCCTGGACACTACTAGAAATCTTCCACTGGCCATTCTCCCTCTCTGGCCCAAGCTGAAAGGGTCAGTAATTATTGTGTTATTAGCGCTTGTCCGCATCCTCAGCACAGGTGTGGAAGTGGTGGAGGGGGTCTTATGGACCCCATTTTTACTGGCCAAAGCCGAACCCTAGACGTCACACGCATGTGCATGAGCACAAGAGGACCCTAAAAGAGGATCAGTTAAGTGCGTGTGCGGCCACCATATGTCCTCTGTACACGCGGTACACATGCAATCTTAACTTCACGTCCAGTTTGCTACTAGGGTTCAGGCATTCCACCTGCAGCTGATGCTTAGAGGAAGCATCTAAGAGAAGCCACATACCTCTAAAGGCCCTGGACCACACAACATGACCTTTTATCAAAGTCAGTTCTGGCCTGGTATGGTGGCCCAGGCCTTTAATCCCAGCACTTGGGAGGCCGAGATAGGAGGATCGCTGTGAGCTCGAGACCAGCCAGAGACTTACAGAGTGAATTCCAGGTCAGCCTGGGCTACAGGGAGACCCTACCTTGAAAAACGAAAACAAGCAAACAACAAAAAGAGCCCTAAGTATCTTTTGTGGCACCCCACAGAACTCTTGCTAGAATAACCAAAAACAGGAAGTTGCCAGTATGTCTCTCCTCAGCTTACAGAAACTACTGGAAAAACAAAAACAAAAACAAAAAGCAAACAAATAAACCTGCAGCCAACTTCCCAAGACTGCTCTGTCAGCAAGGTTTGGAAAGGAATGGGCCTCCAACTCAAGCTTGATCCGGAAAGTGTGTCCCCCAAATAGAAAAATGACAGCTACATTCCACTCAAACAGTACAATTAGCAGAATGGTGTGACCAGCTTAGCTACAGCCGGGTACCCCAGAGCCCTTCGCACTTGGGTGCCAGGAATTGCTTGATGGGAAACTACACAGGAAGCACCTCATGCTAACCAGAGGCGGACTCCTCTAAAACGGGGGACCCACTGCCACGGGCTGTTGTGTAATTGCCACATTTGCCGCTGTCTTTCAGAGTACTAAAGAAATTTCTTTCTTTCTAACTCTGGCTACAGGGTGACTTGCCAGCTCACCACATTGAGTCTCTGATTTTTCTGATTGCTACACAGTAAGGTGGGTGGGTGTGGCATTTAAAAATGAGAGGTAAGGCTGGAGAGATGGTTTAGTAGTTAAAGCACTTGCCTGTGAAAGCCTAAGGACCAGGGTTCAAGTCCTCAGTACTCACATAGGCCAGATGCACAAGGTGGTGCATGCATCTGGAGTTCATCTGCAATGGCTGGAGGCCCTGGCGTGCCCATTCTCTCTCTCCCTCTCTCTCTGCCACTCCCCCACTGTTAAATAGATAAAATATCTTAAGTACTTTTTTTTCTTTAAATTTTATTTATTTATTGAGAGAGAGAGAAAGAGGCAAAGAGACAGAAAATGGGCTCTCCAGGGCCTCTAGCCACTGCTTTCCGAACTCCAGATGCACAAGCCCCCTTGTGCATATGGCTTATGTGAATTCTGGGGAATCGAACTGGGGTCCTTAGGCTTCGCAGGCAAATGCTTTAACCACTAAGCCATCTCTCCAGCCCAGACAATTTTTTTTACTCGATATGGAAGGGGGCGGGGGAGAAGGTGGTGATCCCTGAGACCCCTTACAGGGAGAAGGGGGGAAAAAAACCCTGATATTAGGCAACATGTCAAAGCAAAGCGAGGCTGCCCTGGCCTCTTCTTACCCTGACTCCCAGATTTCCCCACCCCACCTCCCCATACTGCTTCTTCCCTCCCATCCTGCAGGGCAGTTTGAGGGTCACCTCCTCCACGGGCAGGCAGAAAAGAGGACAGAAGAAGAAGTGACAGAGGAGTTCTCAGCACTGCAAGATCTCTATCACCCCTTCCAAGGCTCAGGGTCCATTGGAAGAGGTGGCAGAAAGAATGTAAGAGCCAAAGGAAGGGTAGGACTCCTTAAAACATGCTCCTCCAGACACGAAATGGCCTGCATATCCATGACCTCACAGTGCCTGGCACTACCTACACAAGACCATCATAATAGGAGGAAAAGATGATGAGATCAAAATAAAAGAGAGACTGATTGAGAGGAGGAGGGGATATGATGGAGAGTGGAGGTTCAAAGGGGAAAATGGGGGGAGGGAGAGAATTGCCATGGGATATTGCTTACAATCATGGAAGTTGTTACTAAAAAAATATAAGTTAATTAAAAAAAAAGTTCTAAGAACTTTCTGGCAGTGGAGCCAACTGACTCATTTGAATGAGTGATCCGTTGAATAATTTTGCAGCTATCAAAGAATATATTTGTTCATAATTTTATCAAGTTTTACTTTATAGCCTACTTGATAAAGCTATTAGCTATATTACAGCATGCTATACTTAACAAAAAAAATCTTTAATGACTTTGTGGACTTACAAGACATGCCCTGGGTTTGATGTCAGTATTACTCTGCTCATTTTGCACATGAGAAATGTGTGGCTTGTCCAAATTCACTGACTATAGATTGAAAAGTGATCCTAGGGGAAAGTCAAAGTCCGCCTTGAGTCTCTCTTAGGTTTCCTGCTTGCGCTGGTTCAACCCAGGGCAAGGTCTGCCTTCTTCAAATGGAGTTTCTTCCGCCTTTTAAACAGTTAAAGGGAGAATTAAAGGGTCATACACGAACATTTCTGTTTCTATTTCTTTTTAAAGTTTTTAAATTTTTATTTATTTATTTGAGAGAGAGAGAGAGACTGGGCACACCAAGGCCTTCAGCTGCTGCAAATGAACTACAGACACACGTGCCCCTTGGTGCATTTGGCTTACATGAGCCCTGGGGAATCGAACCTGGGTCCTTTGGCTTTGCAGGCAAGTGTCTTCACCGCTAAGCCATCTCTCCAGCCCTCTATTCTTTTTTTTTTTTTTTTATTTTTTGTTATGTTTATTTATTTGAAAGTGACAGAGAAAGAGGCAGAGAGAGAGAGAGAGAATATGAGAATGAGAATGAATGGGCATGCCAGGGCCTCCAGCCACTGCAAATGAACTCCAGACGCATGTGCCTCCTTGTGCATCTGGCTAACATGGGTCCAGGAGAATCGAGCCTCGAACCGGGGTCCTTAGGCTTCACAGGCAAGCGCTTAACCGCTAAGCCATCTCTCCAGCCCAGCCCTCTGTTCTTGTCTACAAGGCTAAAAACCTTCTTGAGAGCCGCATCCTGGTCTTGTCTGACCCACCCCGGTATCTGACATTGTGCTGTATGGGAAGCCGACACTTGATACGCACCACATGCGTAACGCGTGAGCAGTATCTGCACGAAGCATGTTACATCCCATCTTGATTATTAAGCATCACCCCCCAGTTTCCCCATATACCTGCCTTGTTCTCAAATATAATGTCAAGGCTCTTTTTTCCAGATCTCCTGCTTCTCAGATGCATGCAAACCCCTCTTCATTCTCTCTCTCTCTCTCTCTCTCTCTCTCTCAAATGCATGCACCCTTTTTTCTCTGTCTTCTAAATCTTTCTCACTCTCTGCCCTTCTCCCCATTCCAATGAAATCTTAGATCCAAGAGAAATGAAATAAAATAGAACATAATGTCAAATCACACGTAACAATTTCCAGGGATTGTACTCGGATAACGCAAGGCTATTTGTAAAGCAAGTCTGTGGAAATCAAAACTAAACAACAAACAAAACAAAACAAAACCAAAAACATACCTTATTGCTCTGTCCCAACTGCTCTCATCCTACTTCCATACTTTTGTTTACCAACTATAAGGATATAAAAGTTGATGGTACGAATTAACAATTGATGTTTTCTTGGACAAATTATATTCACTGAACTTTTAGTCCCTGGATGCCAACAAACAGGCTATCTGATTGCATCAAATACTCCTAAACTGAGGTAAGAGAATATGGGAAGAAGTTAGATGGGTAGGGAAGGCTGCAACTGGGAAAAAAAAAAAAAAAAGGTACTATGACTACTTTAATAAATTTGACTATTCTGTGAGCCAATTAAAAATATACAAAAATTACCAACCTCTGTATCTAGGTTCATGTAAGCTTAGTTGGGTCCTGATCAGAGAACTGTAGGAATTTTGAGATCTGATGTGGGCTTGGAGAATCTTTAGAAGCTAGTATGAAGCAGGGAAAGCCTGCTGGAACTGAGTCTAGGGTTAGGCCTGAGGAAGAGTCCAGAATAGAGAGAACCCAGCTATTTCCCACCACCACACCCTACCTCTTTGCTCTTGTGTGAGTCCCATTGACTCCCTCCTACAGAATTGCGCCAACTTTTCCCTTGGGTGCGGGTGATTTCTCAGCCTAAGTGGAAAATGGGGTGTAGCTGCCTGAGGCAAAGACTGATCATCTACTTGACATACAGATATCTCCCGTTCTAAGTGCTAGCCACTGGGCTATAAACACAAGTGGGGTGCACCCTCTGCAAAATATCCTTTTAAGAAGCCATTTATCCCACCCCACCTGCTGACTGGGATGCCAGCCTGAGATCAAAGCTGCTTCTAGGATAATAGAGCCCAAGAGTTAAAAGAGTGGGCGCTGCTGACATGGAATGCCTCAGAAGCCCTAGACAATTCCCAGACATTTTTTTAAATGCTATAAAGGGGGACAAAACACATCTTATGGTTATATTATCTAAGTCTTTTCTTTTTTACTTTTTTATTAGCAGTACTATTACTGTTCATTTTTATGGTTGAGCTTACTAGTAATCTTATAATTTAGGCTTAAAGCAGACCTCATGAAAGAAACATTCATTCTAAACAAAGGGAAAATGTCTGCCTTCTTAGAAAATAAAGCAATGTAAATACAAATGATGAGATGTCTTTTATTTTCTAACAAAGCAGCGATTATAAGACTTCAGGAGAAAAGGCAGGCTGATGGCAGTGTTATCAACTGCTATATAGACTGCTTATAAAGAACACTCAGTGAGCTGGGCGTGATGGCACATGCCTTTAGTCAGCATTTAGGAGGCAGAGGTAGGACGACTGCGTGAGTTCAAGGCCACCCTGAGACTACATAGTGAATTCCAGGTCAGCCTGGGCTAGAATGAAACCCTACCTTGGAAAAAAAAAAAAAAAAAGAAAGAAAGAAAGAAAGAAAGAAAGAAAAGAAAAATAGAATGTTCACTGGCCACTTAACTTTTTTGTTTCACATGTGTTTGTATACTAAAACCAGCCATTTAATTTATGGACCACTGTGAAAATCTTCCATAATCGATGAATTCAGAAGTAAAAATGTACAAAGATGATGGTCGCAGTTATTTTAACAACAGAAAACCAAACCTGCCTACATGTGGCCTAATAGGGGGACGGTGAGTAAGGACATGCCACGCTGATGGAGAATCACACAGCTATTTGAAAGAATATGACAAGTACTGTAAAATAACTTCAAAGGTTCTCGTAAAAATAATGGCAAATTAAAAACATTACAGGAAGCTGAGTAGACACTGGGATTGTAGATGTCAATTTCTGGCTTTCTGCCCAGGCTTATGTCTTTAATTCCATTTTTATCCATCAATATCACATCCAGAGAAAGCTGAATATACCAGATCAGACCCTTGCAAATTTCTAATCCTTTGCCGTGTGCGTCCTGCGCACAAATATTCCCTTGCATTTTCTTTTCTTTCTTTTTGTTTTTGTAAACCTTACTGCTTCTTACTTAGGGACTAGTGGAAAAGAAGAGATTGCATGGAAAGGAAACAAGAGTGGGAGGGGATTAGGATCACTATACATAGATACACGCTGTCAATGTCTTTTTAACATTTTTATTATTTATTCGGCAGAGAAGCCCCTCAAAAAAAGCACTTCACTGCTTCTTTGAATTTGAGGTTCTGAGTTTTATAAAGTGGTTCTTCACAGAACTTCTGAGACTCTTTAGAGTTTCACAGACACACATTCCCGAAACACAGAAAAGTTAATCACAAAAGGAAGTACATAGGTGGCATGAGGCCAGGTGGTGGTCTTGTGAGTGAAATTAACACAATATGCACATGTTAGAGAGACTCTTGATTTAAAAAGAAAATGTACCTAGCTAGCTGGGACTTAAAAATTCTGAAATTAGTGAGGTAACCCAGGCCCAGAAAGCCAAGCGCCACATGTTCTCTCTCATATGTGGATCCTAGCTACAGATGATTGGGCTTCTGCGTGAGAATGAAAATACTTAGTAGCAGAGGCCAGTAAGGTAAAAAGGAGACATAAAGGGTAGAGAAAGGAAGGGAGGAGGATACTTAATAGGTTGATATTGTATATATGTAATTACAATGATTGTAATGGGGAGGTAATATGATGGAGAATGGAATTTCAAATGGGAAAGTGTGGGGGTGGGGAGGGAGGGAATTACCATGGGATATATTTTATAACCATGGAAAATGTTAATAAAAATTTAAAAAAAATATTGGATTATGAGGATATTTGCACCTCGTTCAGATTGATAAAAAAATCTGAGGACAAGCCGGGTATGATGGTGCATACCTTTAATCCGAGCGCTTAGGAGAAAGAGGTAGGAGAAAAATAAAAACAGGGCTGGAAAAAAAAAAATTCTGAAATTTTACAAATGATGCAAAATGGCCTGAGGGTGCCCAAATTTGGATTAAGTAGGAAGGTCAGGAAGCTATTCAGCTGCCAACATGAGCTATTTCTTATGGAAAATGAGGGCTGCCTCAGACCTCCTTCTCAGATGGTAAGGGAGAGGGCCAGAGGAGGAGTCGCAGGGAACAAAGAATGAATGGGGGCATCCCAGGAGGCCGAACTGTGTCCTGACCTCAGAGAACAGGGCATAATATGCCTAGCAAGATTCCAGAATTCTTATGAATTGCTGACGGATGACTATAGGACCTTTCAATTTTCTTTCATATTTTTACTTATTTGAGAACAGAGAGAGAGGCAGACAGAGAGAAAGAGAATGGGCATGACAGGGCCTCCTGCCACTGAAGATGAATTTCATATGCATGTGCCACTTTGTGCATCTGGCTTTACATGGGTACTGGAGAATCAAACCCAGGCCTTCGGATTTTGCAAACAAACACCTTTCACTGCTGAGCCACGTCTCCAGACCCTCAATTCTCTTTTGAAATAGAAATCTTTCCTGCCGGGCTGGAGAAATGGCCTAGCAGTTAAGCGCTTGCCTGTGAAGCCTAAGGACCCAGGTCAAATCAGTTCAAAGAGAGAGACCATACTATAGTCAACAAGGAGCCAGGAAGAAGAAAACACCAGAAATCAAGTTCAGGAGAAAAATTATGGATTATTTCCAAGCCGTGCGCAGTAAGTTGGCAGTTTATGCAATAAAGAAGAGGAAAGTGAAAGAGGGAATGCGTGGATTACGACAAATGACTCAGAAATAAAGCTTTGCACAAGAAAGAGCTGTGTCGGTTAGTGAGATCATGGACAGGTAATTAACTGGGTGCTTAGTAGAAACGCTGAGTCAGAAGCTTGGAGGGTGTGATCCTGGGTCTGTGATGCTAACAAGCTCCCATGAGGGTGATTTTTTTGTTTTGTTTGTTTATTTATTCATTTGAGAGAAACAGAATGAACAAATGGGCAGACCAGGACCTCTTGCAGCTGCTACAAATGAACTCCAGATGCACACACCACTTGTTCCTAACTTTTTGTGGGTACTGGGGAATCAGACCAGAATGGCAGCTTTGTAAGCAAGCACCTTTAACCACTGAGCTGTCTCCACAGCCTCCCCTGATGGTTTTCATTTGTACTCTCTTTGCACTGACCAGACATACTGGAAAGGATAAATTTTGTTAAATAACGAAAGTGCCAATCATGCAATCAGAGCTGTCAGCCCAATATAACTGTGGCAGCCAGGTTCGCATTGCTGCCAGAAAACACTTGATCAAGACCAGCTTGTGGGAAACAAGGTTTATTTTGGCTTACAGACTCTAGGGCAAGCTCAATGATGGCAAGGGAAAATGATGGCATGAGCAGAGGGTAGATATATCCTCACCAACATCGGTGGACAACAGCATCAGGAGAGTGTGCCAAACACTGGCAAGGGGAAATGGGCTATCATACCCATAAGTCTGCCCCCAACAATACATTGGCTCCAGGAGGTATTAATCCCCAAATCTCCATCAACTGGGAACCTAGCATCCAGAACACCTGAGTTTATGGGGGACCCCTGAACCAAACCACTACACTAACCAAAGCAGACCTGTGGTTCTCAGAATGGTGCACATCAGAATCTGCAACAGCAAAAATGAATGAAATCTGGAAGTAGGGTCTATGTCCCATAAAACTCCCCAGATGATTGATTATGGATCGAGACAAGATTCCGGAAGAGATGATATAATTCCTGAATCAGGAGCTATCAGGTTTCTGAGAAATAAGCAATGTATGCAGGGAGTCTCTGAATGTCCTCATTTTCATATATTTCGTGATTGATCTAAACTGCTATTAACCCCAAAGATCATGCTAGAACTTAGTGACTAATGGCTATTTCTGAGTCAAAAATGAAATAGCACTATTTTCATGATGTAATAAAAGTCAAGTGAACATTATCTCAGACCCCATGAATCAGGGAATATGATCATCTATCTGAACAGAGCCTAAGCCAAGTTACCTATGAAAATATAACTGAAGTTGTCATACAAGATTTCGAGACTTTGGTAGAAATGTTTAAACTACTTAAAAAAAATATTTTTAAAAGACCAGTCTGATAAAATGATTCATTGCAGCCTGATATTTAAGACAATAAGGAATAGTAGAACACTATGACAAATGTGTATTGGTTGGGGAGAGGACCTTTATGTCAGCCAAACATTGAAAAAAAAGAAAGAAAAAGTTGAAGGCTAATTTAGGTCATAGGTTGGCAGCTTACGAACCTCTGAGTCACAAAAGAAATTATCATAATAGACAAAGAAACATAAGCACAGCACTATAGAGAAGGAGGCCAGAAAGGGATTTGGGAAGACATGACCATGGAAACAGTAAAGGCTATAAATTTTTCTCATCTTTAATTGAAAAAAAAAACAGGGCTGGAGAGATGGCTTAGCGGTTAAGCGCTTGCCTGTGAAGCCTAAGGACCCCGGTTCGAGGCTCGGTTCCCCAGGTCCCACGTTAGCCAGATGCACAAGGGGGCGCACGCGTCTGGAGTTCGTTTGCAGAGGCTGGAAGCCCTGGCGCGCCCATTCTCTCTCTCTCCCTCTATCTGTCTTTCTCTCTGTGTCTGTCGCTCTCAAATAAATAAATAAAAAATTTTAAAAAAAAAAAACAACTTTTCAAGCCGAGCGTGGTGGTACACACCTTTAATCCCAGCACTCGGGAGGCAGAGGTAGGAGGATGCCATGAGTTCAAGGTCACCCTTAGACTACAATAGTGAATTCCAGGTCAGCCTGGGCTAGAGAGAGACCCTACCTCGAAAAACCAAAAAAAAAAAAAAAAAAAAAAAAAACCATAAAACTTTCCATTTTGAAATTATTCCACATAGAAATATAATACAAAAGAAAAATAATAATACTGACTTCCCATATAGTCTTTACTAAGATTCTGGAAAAAATTCACATGTTAACTGACCTCTATCTGATGATCACAATCAGGACATTTTCTCTGGCAGAAGGGTATTATCTAATCTTCACACCTCATTCAAATGTTGCCAGTTGGCAGAGTGCTTATTGCAGAGGCCCTAGGTTCGATCTCAAACAGCACACACACACACACACACACACACACACACACACACACACACACACAAAACAAACCTCAAATATCCCCCAACTTGGGCTGGAGAGATGGCTTAGCAGTTAAGGCATTTGCCTGCAAAGCCAAAGGGCCCAGGTTTGATTCCTCAGGACCCACTTTAGCCAGATGCGTAAGGGGGCGCACGCGTCTGAAGTTCGTTTGTAGTGGCTGGACGCCTGGCGTGTCCATTCTCACTCTCTCTCTTTCTCTCTCCCTCCCTCTGACTCAAATAAATAAATAAAAATTTTTAAAAATCCCCCAAATGTTCTACTATAGTCCTTCTCCTGATTCAGGACCAAAGCCAGGAGCATTCTGCTTTTACTTGCTCTATCTGCTTAGTTTTCCTTAATGTGAGTGGTTTCCTTTTGTAATTTATGTCTTCATCTTTTCAAAGAGGTCAATTATTTTGTAGAATGGCCCTGAAATTGGCTTTGTCTGATTATTCATGATACGGTACCCATATTAGTATATCCTAACCAAAAGACAGGTTATGACCACTTGGACCATCATAGTTTTGAAAACTTTGCTCACTCAGTCAGATTGGTGTCTGCCATGTTTCTCTACTGAAATATTAATAGTTTTCCTTTCTTATTAGTGACTCATGCAGATAGATGTTTCGAGATTCTGTTGATGTTTCAGCTCTTATACCTTTGTCCACTATTTTATCCCTTACAGATGAACCTTTCCAGAAGCAGAATAGTGTTTTCCAAATGGGGATCTTGTACTTTCACTGTTTTTCTTGGGGTGGGGTGGGGCTGTGGGTGTGCGTGTGTGGTGTGTGATGTGGTTCATTCCCATGGATGTGCCCTGGTACCCGCTCGTGTGTGTTCTCATGCCTGTGGTGGCCAGAATGGTCAGACTGGTGTCCTGCTCCATCGCACTTCCTTCTGTTCATATTTGATCTTACTGATCCTGAAACTTGCAGGTTTTTCACGGGATTTGGTGAGTCTCAGGTCTCTGCTCCCTTATGAGGCTGGGTCACAGGTGCATGTGGCTGTGCCCAGCTATTTACGTGGGTCCTGGGGATCAAACTTGGTGAGTCTCCCAGGCCTCCCCTGACCCTCATGGTTATATAGGAAGCCCTCTGAACTGCTGAGTCTTCTCTCCAGCCTCACTGTTCTTAGGACATTTACAAGTTGAAGTTCTATTGTTCTTTCTCTGTTCTTTTCTTCTTATCTAGTTATTTATTGTAGTATATACGCGTGCATTTTTACTTTATGGACAATAATCATTTACTAGCATTATTTGCTTTGCTGCTCAAATTGGTTCCAGACCAAATTATTTTCAAGTATATTCTGATGTATTTTTGACACTGGCCCAACGTTCTGTTGTTTGTTTTTTGTTTTAGAGTATTTCTTTATTTTTGGCATTCCGAGCTTGCCTATAGTTTTCCCCATCAAACCTTGAGTCTGTCATTTTTCCAAGCAATGCTAGCAACTTTGATTGGAGAGCAGTGTTCAGATGCCAAGATCTAGGCAATTTGTGTATTCACTGGTAACAGATGTCGTTGGCTCTGCACTATCTCTAACAGAGATAAGAAATACCTGTGTGGGGCTGGGGAGATGGCTTAGCGGTTAAGCACTTGCCTGTGAAGCCTAAGGACCCCGGTTTGAGGCTCGGTTCCCCAGGTCCCACGTTAGCCAGATGCACAAGGGGGCGCATGTGTCTGGAGTTCGTTTGCAGAGGCTGGAAGCCCTGGCGCGCCCTTTCTCTCTCTCTCTCTCTCTCTCTCTCTCTCTGTCTTTCTCTCTGTGTCTGTCACTCTGAAATAAATAAAAATTAAAAAAAAAAAAAAGAAAAGAAATACCTGTGTGGACATACATGCACGTAAGTATATTCACAGGTGTATGCATTTCTATGTGTGTCTATAAATTAAGAACCATAACCTCATGCTTATACTTCAAATTCTAATCCAGTTTCACAGAGTTCCTTCTACCTACCTTTCCCCTTTCTTTAGTTTTCTTTGCCCCTTTCTCTGATCATGGCACTCATTTCCCATTGACATATTAACTTAATCTTACAGCCACATGAAGTGGTCTCAGACAGTCTACATTTTGACTACTCAACAATTACATATACTCATTTTTCCCATACATGGATTTTCAACAGTTTCTGCCTATCTTGTCCAGTTACTACTTTCCATAATTCAGTCTGCATAGAGCTTTTCACGATTCGGCAAATGATGGTAGAAGCAAATTTATCAATCACTACATACTCAATATCTAATAGGAGAAAGAATTAATAATCTGGGGCTGGAGAGATGGCTTAGTGGTTAAGACACTGGCCTGTGAACCCTAAGAACCCAGGATTCTTTCCCCTGTCCCCACATAAGCCAGATGCACATGGTGGTGTATGCGTCTGCAGTTTGTTTGTAGTGGCTAGAGGCCCTGGCACACCCATTCTCTCTCTCTCTCTCTCTCCCCCTGCCTCTTTCACTCTCAAATAAATAAATAAAATATTTTTTCAAAAACAACAATCTGTCTCTGAAATTATCTTACTACTTATACATCTCTCTTTGAAAAATCTAAAAAGCTCCAAGGGGGCTGGAGAGATGGCTTAGTGGTTAAGCGCTTGCCTGTAAAGCCTAAGGACCCTGGTTCGAGGCTCAACTCCCCAGGACCCACGTTAGCCAGATGCACAAGGGGCGCACGCATCTGGAGTTCACTTGCAATGGCTGGAGGCCCTGGTGTGCCCATTCTCTCTCTGTGTCTGTCTACCTCCTTTCTCTCTCTCTCTGTTGCTCTCAAATAAATAAATAAACAACAACAAAAAAAATTTTAAAGCTCCAAGAGAATAGGAACATTATCTGTTATTCATTACTCAATAAACATTCGCCTAATAAGTGACAGAACACTAAGGCACTGTGTTCATCCTGAATGTTTGAGACCAGAGGCATACCGTCATAAGCCTCCAGGACCTGCACATCCCATCTGAGATACTTAGATGTAAAACTTCACAGCTGGTAAGTGGATGGCCAGAACCTGGCCTCTGACTTGCTGACTCTGCAAATGTAGTTCCAACTATCCTAAGCTGTTCTGATGTGTAAAAGGAAACCCTCAGGGGGCTAGCGCAGCTGGGTTCCGAAGACACACAGGCAACACATAAGAACTCTGACAGCTAGTATGCAAATAGTAATTTGGAAGATTATTAAGAGTCTAAAACTGGCTTGAATCAATGTTTGGTTTTTCTGACCTCGAGTGCTGAAGTAATTGAGAATGTTAATGTAAAACCAGGCATGAGTGCAGCCATTTTGCAAAGAGGGTGGACTGAGCTTACGGGTGAAGCGTCATAGGGAAAGAGGCTTCTCATGAGCTCAGCTCAGAAGCGAGCTGACTTTGAATCTTTCCTCATCTCTGACTGCTGTTATAAAAGGGCAAAAGAGCATATTTCTTTAGTGGTTCAAAGTTAAAATCATATCCTGTCTAATAAGAGTTGAAAGAATGGGACTTATCTAGTGTGGCTCTCATTTCGCTCGGGCAGTAATGGGCAAGCACATTATAATTTTGCTTATTGTGTATTGCCTCTGTTGACACCCTTGCAACCTGATAGTCCAGTGGAGAAACTTGAGCAATACAGAAAAGAACTAACTTGCTTTAAATAATTAGCTTCACTCAACTAGTCACATCTTTTTAAAAAAATTTTATTTATTTTTATTTGAATGGGTGTGTGTGTGTGTGTGTGTGCATGTGTGTGTATGCATTTGTGCATGTGGAGGTCAGAGGACTCTCTCATGGTCCTGAGCCTTTCTCTTGGCCATATTTGAGAGAGGATTTCTCTTAGTTTTGCTGCTTGGAAGGCCAGATTAGCTGGTGTGCAAGCTTCAGGCTTCTCTTGATGTTGCCTCTTATTGTTGTGGGTATTCAGGGATTAGAGAAACACATAGCATGTAGCATCCAGCATGGGCATTGGGGATTTGAACTTGAGGTAGCTGGTTTGCAAAGCAAACTCCTTTGACTACTAAGCAATCCTCCCAACCTAGTCACATCTTTTCCATAGTATAAAGTCATTGAATATTTACTGAATAACTTCAGCCTGACTGACAGCTAGTGGCTAGGTCTATAGCATTTATCACAATGTAGGGAGACCCTGGTGCATGAATTAAGATAATGGACTTTGGAGTAAGAAATATGTGAGCTCAAATCCTAGATCCTGGACATACACAGTTAATTTATCTGTGAGGTTTTTTTTTTTCCTCTCCTTCATTACATGGAATTGCATATGTATTTACTTTGCGAGGCATAAGTGAGATAATATGTTGTTGCATTTGACAGGTCTAATAAATTGCTTGACACTCCAATGCTGTATCACCAGCTGGTCCCTGTCCCCAAATTGCTTACAATAAACTAGAGAAAACAGACATGTCTTCACCCTTAAATGTCCCCCAAGTACTCTGAGATAAGTGTTATTTCTTCCATTTTGCAAGCAAGGAAATTGAGAATTTGAATGGTTCATTCAAGGACTTCATAATGAGCAAATGGGCCAGAATTCAGAATCCCATCATACCAAGTCTGAAGCCCATATTCTCGTCGACTTTCTGAGTGAGAAGCAGAGAGATGGGGTTCTAGTTATTTCAGAGCCACGCGAGAGCTCTGCTTACCTATTGTCAACTTCCAAAAGCTGCTTTTCTTTTCCTTCAATCAGAGTATCAGAGTCAAGGCTTCAATACTGGGTACTTTCAAGTTCTCCCAGAAAATCTTTTTTAAAAAATTATTTATTTATTTGAGAGTGACAGACAGAGAAAGAGGCAGAGAGAGAGAAAGAAAGAGAGGGAGAGAATGGGCACGCCAGGGTCTCCAGCCACTGGAAACGAACTCCAGATGCATGTGCCACCTTGTGCATCTGGCTTACGTGGGTCTTGGGGAACTGAGCCTCAAACCAGGGTCCTTAGGCTTCACAGGCAAGCGCTTAACCACTAAACCATCTATCTCTCCAGCCCCCTCCCAGAAATTCTAATGGGCACAGAGAACCCAGCCCAAGACTCTTCCAGCCAAAAAAGTCAAATTTCTTCATAGATGGCAGCATGTTTCAGAATGTGACTACTCTGGGACATGAGAAGCAGGGACGTTCCAGAACTTTCCACCACTGGAGCTCCACAGTGATCGCTGTGTGCTCTAGGAGAAAGGACAGCACAGATGTCACTGCCACTGTGGAAAGTCATTGCCGCGGGCTGGAATTCATGCTAGAGAATCCACATGTCACACCTGGCACCGCAAGGATACCGGTGAACGGGGACAGTAGGAGTCCCTTCTCCTTCATCCGGTGAGGTTGACAGACCGACAGCGTCCTTCCTTCACACATGGAGGAAGGAGCAGCTCGGGAAATGTCCCAAACTAGTGCAGCTGTTCTTTGTTTCTAGAGAGGATGCCAATAACATTTTGTTCCTTGAGGTTCTCAAGAATGAGGATGCGTACACAACCATAAAAACAAACAAACCCAGTGGGATAATTACTATATTAACCAATATGACATATCGATATTTATTTAAACTCACGAAATGCTACCATCTAATTGGTCTTTATGTTATCCTAACTTGCCTTTGAGTTATTCAACAAATGGAAAAAGAATAAAATGTACCAGCCCCTGGATGCCCCGGATAGATTTTGGTCACCCAAAGGTTTTGCAGCTCCTCAGCCTGGGGTCCTTTTCAGAAGTTGTCCTTGTTTGCAGGGTAAGGCCTCTGGTGACAGTTCTCTGGAGAACATGCCCCGGAACTGTCTCCTCTCTCCAGAGTTAGGAATTGAAGAATTTGATAGCAAGCATACATCCCTAGAATGTAAATTCTAGTTTATTCATTTGAGTCAGAAGGACTTTGCGCTGCTCTGGGACACCGTAGGCCAGAAACCAACCCAGTGAAAACGGAGACATTTCAACAGACAGCGGGTGTTGGAGTCTGGGGTTTTATCCTAAACCTCCATCTCATCTCTGGGATCCAAGAAGGATGTGTAGCGCTACCTGGCCTCAACATGCATCAGTGTCCACTATAGACCCAAGTCCCCAACAGCATTCAACAGCTGAGCAAGGCCACCTTAGGCCAAGGTGGGTCAAGTTCTCTAGACCATCACTGTCCAATACTGACATAATGCAAACCACACAGAAAGTTTAAACTAGGGTCATAATTTTAATAATGCACTTTAAGTTAATTTTAATAATGTAATTGAATATAACAGTATATCCTTGGTATAAAAATTAGTAGTAAGATTGTCCACATCCCTTTTTCTTCGTACTAAGTCTTAAGCCTGGCGTGCACTTGACCTTCACAGCATAGCCTGCTACACAATTCAAGTGCCAGTAACCACCTGTGCTCAATTAATACCTTACTGGACAGCCGAGGTCTGGCCCATTTCAACATAATTATCAGATGATCCACTCAATATATATGTGCATGTGCAACGCATAAAACTTCTCCCTTCTCAGTAGTTGGGTTTTACTTTGCAACAAGACAGTCTCTAATGTGAAGAATGGGCTTCAACTGGTAAGGAAGAGTTTTGTTGGATAATATTATTACCAGTCTTTGTTTGCCTCTAGAAGCATAAAAGTGACCAAAACTAGAGTGGAGAGGGGCTGAGGAGATAGCTCAGTGGATAAGGCACTTGAGGTGTAAGTGTGGGTACCTGAGTTCGGATCCCTTCACTCCACACGAAAGGCGGAAGCTGTGGCTCTGTAATCCTTGCCTAAAGCAAGATGGAAGGCAGAGAGGGGGAATTTTCTGGAAGCTCACAGGCCAGTTGGGCTGGTGAATGGAGCACTGGGCAATGAGTGATCCTGCCTCAAAACCAGGCGGAAGGCAGAAGGCAAGGATTAACACCTGAAAATTGACCTTTCTCTATATCTACACCGTGGTATGCATATGTCTACACACACACACACACACACACACTAGTGTGTGGATAGCTGGCCACCCATCTGCAATGCTGGGAGTATTGTTCTAAATATATGCTCACGAGGTTGTGGGAAGAGGTACTGAATAGTGAGTGAAGATCTAAACCAACATGTATTTGAGCTCCTGTTGTGAGCTCATATCCCCTATATGTGACATAAAAAAAAAAAAATGGATAAGGTAGGATTTTAAGAATCTGTCAGGGGCTGGAGAGCTGGCTTAGTGATTAAGCGCCTGCCTATGAAGTCTAAGGAAACTGGTTCAAGGCTCGATTCCCCAGGACCCACGTAAGCCAGATGAACAAGGTGGAACATGCATCTGGAGTTCGTTTGCAGTGGCTGGAGGCCCTGGCGAGCCTATTCTCTTTCTCATTCTCTCTCTCTCCCCCACTCTTTGCTGCTCTCAAATAAATAAATTAAAATAAACAAAAATCAAAAGAAAATCTATCAGAAGAAAGGAGCTCTTGGATTTGGTTTCCTCAAGGTTCCCCTCTAAGACAAGGATTCAGGTTGAAGATGATTTAGAAATGAGCTCAGGAAACACAAGGGAATGGAGAAGTGAAGGCGTGCAGGCCAGAACAGGATAAATAAATGAACTCCTTCTCTGGAAACCTTCACCGGGAGCCTTCTAAGAAATGCCTTAGGATGGACACAGCAGAAGGCCCAGGCTCTGGGGCGCTTAGCCTCCATCTCACCGCTCATTGATTAAGCATCTCTTCTGATGCGCTGACTCCCAGCCCTTCAAGGCCGAGCTCACTTGGTAGGGGTCAGCTCCCAGCGAGAACACCACCTGTTGGCTGGGCACTCATGACCTCTCGGTCCCTTGTGGATGCCTGTGGGCAGAGCGTGACAGGGGGGTTCCTGTCAAGGCACCCAGAGTGGGATGCTGCCAACTATGCGCTAGTAACTAGTGACTGGTTAAGTGATGCTCGGGTTTATGCTCCCCTTCGGGTCAATACCTCCACAGCCCTCTCCTCTCCCTTCCCCATCTCACACGGACTTGGGTAGCACTGGGAAGGAAACAATGGGTGCTTGGAGCCATACTCCCTCACTAACTTTCTACAGGCACCACTGCTGTCCCTTAATGTGGGGAGGAGCAGTAGTGCTCTGGGGGGGACTCACGTGGCTCTGACTTCTTAGCTAGCCCTCTGTCTTCAACTTTAAGACTGAAGTCTAAATCCATACCTAGTCTACATGACATCCTGCGACAGAAGTCAGAGACAGGCCACTACTTCATCCTGGCTTAATTGCAACCCTGCTTAGACAAACTGAGAGGAATCAAATTCCCTCAGTCTCTCCTAACGCTTGGTTTTAATTATCACAAAATCAACTTCTATTTGTTTTCTCCAACAATTAAAAGCAATTCCCAAAGTGCTTGAAAAAGGGGAGATATATTTTTCTTTCTTTTAGACTTATGGGAAAAAAAAAAAAAGGAAACCAAATAAAAGTAAGCCAGGTACCACACTTTGCCCCACCAATATCCAATTGGCACTGGATAATAACAAAGTCTTAACAAAAGTGTGACCAACTGTAAGTGTCAGAAAATGGCCCTTCTTCCTCCAATAGAGCTTAGCCACAAGAAACTTGCAATGAATTAACTTGTTTCCCACACTGATTTGCATTTCCATTAGGAGGAAAACAAAGGGTAAGACCATGAGAACATATTTTTAAATGCCAGTGAGACTCCAAATGCAAAGTAAAATAAATCATTCTCTCTCTCTCTGTCTCTCTCTCTCTTGTTCTCTCTCTGTGTCTGTCTGTCTTTGATGTATAGCTGAGAGATCTATGGCTAAAGCCATTCCTTCTTTCCTTCTATGCCATTTCTTTTTTTTTTCCTCCAAGATTCACTGTGTGAATCATCAGAGCTATAAAACTATATGACTGAACACTGATCATTACATGACTTTTGACTGGCAGAGAACAGTGCCATTAGGGTCCTGATGGAGCTGACTTACTCAGCCATAGATTTTCTGTCAGCCTGTAGCCAAGGGGTCACATCTTCCGCCTCTGTGGGGGTTCAGGATTCAGGCCTTGTTACCAACAGGACTCTGAGTGCAGCTAGCTACAGCCTTCCCAGAATTCCTGTTCAAACTGGTCCGTTGCCTGGACGTGAGGGCAGTCCTTTGGCAGAGCTGGCATCGCCCAGCCACCCAAAGCCCCAGGGCTGTCAATCCTCCTAGAGCCACATCTCTTGAGCCAGCATGGTGGCAGTGTGCCCGGCCATAGAAAGACAAGCCTTCTCCCCTTCCGCTCTCACATGACATCAGTCGGCACCAGTGCCAGAGTACAGGAGATTGGCTTAATAACTGTGATTTAGTCTTTCCTTCAAAATAAAAATAGTGTGCCTTCAAATTACAACGTGTTCCTTCAATAATATTTAGCGGGATATTTACGGAACACCAGGGTTCATCGTGAAAGCTGGCTCAGGATCTTCCTTCTTGATGCTTTCAAATAAGTGCGCTCCCAGGTCCCGCCAGCATCCCCCAGGCCCAAAGCAGGGCTGCTCTGGAGGACATTGGCATTCGGTCACACAGCCAGCCGTTCTCACCATCAGAAAGTGCTGCAACTTCATCGTGGACAGGAATGTTGTATGTCACTGTAAAAAAATATGTATGGGCTGGAGAGATGGCTTAGCAGTTAAGAGTTTGCCTGCGAAGCCAAAGGACCCAGGTTCTATTCCCCAGGACCCATGTAAGCCAGATGTACAAGGGGCACATGCATCTGAAGTTCATTTGCAATGGCTACAGGCCCTAATGTGCCCTCTCTCTCTCTCTTTCTGCTTGCAAATAAAGAAGTAAAAAATATGTATACTTTTGGCCCATCAACAAATGAATGGTTAATGAAATTGTGGTGCATATGCAAAATGGAATTCTACTCATACTCAGTGATGGCAGAGAAAACGGTGGAGAGCCAAGATCCATCGATAAGACAAGGAGATCGCCAACTGCCCACCACAAGATACGCCCCCTCTACCACATCTGCCAAGGTGCAGGAGAAATTGGTGAGGAAGAGACAACATGAACACTGCTCTTGCTGCTAACCTAACAACCAGCTCCAGGGTGATGATGACAGACATGGTGAGCAATCAAAGCCCATCAGAGCAGAAATGCAGAAACTACAGAAAACTCGACACTAAATCACACTGCCAACAGGTCTGCTATTGCTCAGGGCACATCGCAGAAGGGGTGGTGGGGGAAGACGGTGAGAGTCACAGAATGGGCAATATCCCGAGACATGGTCCTGTCCTACCCCATAAGGACTGACTGAGGCCTTCATGCCCCACATTGGAGGCTCTCCAGGATAACAGGAACTCAAGCAAGGGCATAAAAGAGTATTACCTGTTATATATAAAATACAATTTGAAAAGAAACAAAAATTTTTTTTTTTTGGCATGGCACAGCAAGAGTGTGGAGTCTTCTGGGTGCTAACTTACTCTCCGTTGGAGAATCTGCTTCTCTTTTTCAGATAGATGCAGATCCTATGGAGAGAGCTGCCCCAACATACCTCAAAAGGGGCCCAACTGAAACTAAGGACAATTGGTGAAATAAGCAAGGGTGAGGTTTTCCTGTGAACCAGATACCAGCACAAAGGGGAAGGAGACCAACACAGAGAAAAATCAACTCCTACCAAACCAGAGAGCCAGAGCCTCAGAGGCCCCCAACACCTCAGCACTGAAGCAGACCAAAAATGAACCCAACATGGCTCAGGGAAATCTTGCGGAAGAGGGGGCGGAAAGAATGTCAGAGTCACATGTTGGGTCATGATTTGCAGAGACATTTATCATACCAATAACTGGGGACTAACTCCACAGTGCACGACCCATTTACATCAACAAGGAGGGTCTAATGGGAGGGAGTAGATCATAGAGGAGCCTAAACAATGGTACCAAACTGCCTGTATTTGATGAAAAAAAAACCTAATAAATCAAATTTAAAAAAAAATAAAAATGCTCCATTCTTTCAAACAAAAAAGAGTGTGGAGTCAGGGGACAATCTTGGGGTGTTAGTTTTCCCCTTCCACCTTGTTAAGAGACAGGTTGTCACTTGTTGCTTGCCACTGAGAGGGCTGGACCAGCTGACCCATGAGATTCAGGACCCTTCTGAATCCACCTCTTATTGCCTTTGCCACCTGGGGATTACAGGCGTACCTACTGCTTTGTGTCTGGCCTTATGTGGGTTCTAGAGACTTGAGCTCTAGCCAGTGGGCTTGCAGAACAAGAATGTAACTATTGGACAATACCCTCTAGTCTCTGGATGTCACTTTTTTGGGGGGGGGAGTTCCAAAAAGGGTCTTACTCTGGCCCAGGCTGACCTGGAATTAACTATGCAGCCTCAGGGTGACCTCAAATTCACAGCAATCCTCCTATTTCTGCCTCCCAAGTACTGGGATTAAAGGTATGTGCCACCATGCCTGGCTTGTCACTTTGTTTCTTGAAGCAAGCCCAAAAGATTAGCCTTTTTTATGAGAGAGAGAACAAGAGAGAGAGAGACAGACAGAATTGGCACACCAGGGCCTCCAGCCACTACAGTCGAGCTCCAGACACGTGCACCACCTTATGCTCATGTGTGACCTTACACACTTGCCTCACTTTGGTGTGTCTGGCTTATGTGGAACCTGGAGAGTGGAACATGAGTCCCTAGGCTTGGCAGGCAAGCGCCTTAACTGCTATGCCATCTCTCCAGCCCTGAATGTCACTTTTAAAAGAATGTCATGTATCTTTTATGATGACAGAAGTAATTTGTGCTCATCCCAGAAAATTAGAAAAACAGAAAGCAAGAAGAGAGTAAGAAAAATTACCCGTGCTCCCAGACAGACGTTACTGTTGGTAGCATTGGGATGTATAGCCTAATCTACTTGTTTCTTTGGAAAAGGTCATGCGGGCTGGGAAGATGGAACAGCAGTTCAAGGCTCTTGCTTGGAAAAGCCTCCTTAGTGCATACCGTTTTTAATGACTTTCTCATCTTTTCCCAGTTATAAAAGTAATACGTGTTTATTATAGAACAGGCAAGAAAACAATAACAAAAAAAAATACCAATAAAGCAGCCTGTAATTACATCCAGTGAAAGGTAACCATTATAAAGAAATTCCATTGAACTTGACATTCAGGAAGCTATAAAACTGCGCTAGACCTCTGAGACAAGGGTAAGAAAACAGTATTCTGCCGTCCTTCTCATTTAGGATCTGGACTGGTCTTTTTCTAGAATGTCTCCTTGTTTCATAAATATAGACAAGAGTTTCCAACTAACTTCACAAGCATCATTCTGGGATCAATAATATGACATTGGTTGGGAATTTACAACGTTTTGAAAGAAACCTGCAATCTTCAGGCCATGAACTCTATTCATTAGTTTGGGTTCGTCCCTCTTTGCCAGGCCAGACCACAAGGAATCTGGGGCTGAATGAAAATAGTAGAAAGTGGTTTGGAGAGAGGAGCCCAAAATAGCTGGATCAAAGCCAGAGGACGGGAGGAGCAGGCCAGCATGTAAACCCCCAGAGTTCCTCTACGCCTCAGATTCATCCAAGCCCCATCTAGCAGCAGGTGCTCAAGGCTTGGGGACACAGCTCTCTTGTCTCAGGAATTATTACTGGCTTTTCTTTAAAAGTTTTGGTTTCATTTTCATTTTATTTTTAGAGAGAGCAAGAGAGAGAGAGAAGGAATGAGAGACAGAGAATTGGCACACCAGGGCCTCAGCCACGACAATCTAACTCTAGACACTTGCGCCACCTAGTGGGCATGTGCGACCTTGCGCTTGCCTCATCTGTGTGTCTGGCTGACGTGGGATCTGGAGAGTAGAACGTGCGTCCCTGGGCTTCGCAGGCAAGCGCCTTAACCACTTAGCCATCTCTCTAACCCATAAAATCTTTGGCTTTTTTTGTTGTTGTTTTTCTGTTTTGTTTGTTTTTGTTATGTCTCTGACATGCCTTAAGAATAGTGAAGGGCCTGGGGCACAAATCATTATCTGACATTGAATAACTATCTTAATGACATGGCTGTCCCTACATATGTTGAGCAGTCACTGTGTCTTAATCAGCTGAATGGGGTCAAAGATCAAAGTGCTCTGGTGCTGCAGAGCATGAGGTCTTAATGTCAATTTTAAGACAGGTGGGGTTTTGGTTATGGATTCAAAGAGGCACATAGACATAAAGATTCGGACGTGCTGGCTAAGTAAAACAGAGCACTCAAACAAAAGTCACATGAGGAACACCCCTGAAGTGTCCCAATCCTCTGCTGGCCCACATACGTGTCAGCCATGGGCATGAAGCAGATGGTACCACCATTCACTCAGATGCCCTTATGCCAAATTCCTTGTCCTCATCCCGGACTGCTTCACCTCTCTCATTTCCCATGTCTCCTCAATTTCCCCATCCTGCTGCATCTACTTCTTAGATGTTTCTCAGGTCCTCGTCACTCTCACTTTGGACATCTTGATGTGCACTCAGCACTCTTTCACCTGGCCCCTTGTACAGAGGCTGCCCTGGTTTTTCTACTTGATTTCTTGCTGTTCCCCAGCCACAGGGATCCTTTGGAAACAAGCTTGACAGCATAACTCCCTTACTGAAAACTCTCCAGGGAGTTCCTGTAACTATTTTAATATGTTATTTATTTATTTGAGAGAGAGATTGAGAGAGGGAGGCATACAGAGAGAGAGAGAGAGAGAATGGGCACGCCACTGCAAACGAACTCCAGTCACATGCACCACCTTGTGCATCTGGCTTATGTGGGCCCTGGGGAATTGAACCAAGATCCTTTGGCTTTGCAGGCAAACGCCTTCACCGCTAAGCCATCTCTCCAGCCCCCTCCTGTAACTATTTTAATTAAAGAGTAATATGCATGTAATAAAAAAAATCACTCTTGAATGTTTAACTGCACATATTTTAACAAACAGATGAAGGTAACCACCACCACATGAAGAATATAAAATGGTTCTTTTGGTCTAAGAGTAAAGCTATTCTAAATATTCATGCAGAGAGTTTGTGTGAATATCAGTTTTCATTTTACTTGAGTAAATACCAAGAAGTATTTCTGAGTTGTCTGGTGAGGGAGGACATATTTAGCTGTATAAGAAACTGCCAAGCTATTTTCAAAGTGATATCCCACTTGTATCCCTCTGTTGGTAGGATAAAGTGCACCCTCCTTCGGTTGTCCAGGGCCCATCGATCTCCTACATTTTGTCCCTGTCACTACACCACACTCAACTCCTTTCTCTGCTGTCAACAAGCCCTTATGCATCTCCAGCACTTTCCACATGCCGCATCTTCTGCTTCCCTGTTGCCTGAACAGATTCTTTACCTGACCAACTCATTCATTAGCAGAAGGTTTGCTCCAAACCTAGCTAGGTTCCCCTCCTCCATTAATTCATTCAGCAAATGTTTGATGCATAACAGCTAGGAATAGGCTCTGCTCGTGGTACTGGAAATATGGCCATGGACAAAATAGACATAAATCTAGATTCCCATAAAACTTACATTCTGTTGGAGGATATAGATAATGGACAAGAGCAACATGGGTGGGTATGTGGCTCTGTGGTAGTGTTTACATAGCAGCTCAAGGCCCTGGGTTCAATTCTCAACATGTAATGAGCAAAAGAAATATATGCTAGAATGTCAGAGGTAGTAGTAAGCATCATAAAACATAATAAAGCATGGGCTGGAGAGATGGTTTAGTGGTTAAGCACCTGCCTGTGAAGCCTAAGGACCCTGGTTTGAGGCTCAATTCCCCAGGACCCATGTAAGCCAGATGTTCGAGGTGGCGCATGTATCTGGAGTTCATTTGCAGTGGCTGGAGGCCCTGGTGTGTCCATTCTCTCTCTATCTATCTGCCTCTTTCTCTCTCTGTCTGTCACTCTCAAATACATTATTAAAAATAAACAAAAAAATTTAAATACTAATGATATTAATAAAGCAGCATGTGGTGGTGTGAATCGGGCATCCCCCATAAACCCATGTGTTCTGAGTGCTTGGTCTGTTGCTGATGGGGATTTGGGAGGTGGAACCTAGCTGGAGGAGGTGTGTTGTTGGAGGCAGGCTCAGGGGTGTTATAGCTGGCTCCCTCTTGCCAAAACTTGGCTCGTTCTCCTGCTGTGGTTTTCTACCCACTGCAGAAGAAGTGATGTCCGGCCTCTGTTCATGCCATGCTCTCCCCTGACATCAGGAAGTTTCTCCTGGAGACTAGAAGCCAAGATAAAAAGCTTTCCTCCATCAGCTGCTTTGCCCAGGTGCTAATGGGAAAAGGAGAGAAAGACCTGGACTCGTTGGTTTAGCTGGAGGGCACCATAAGTATATGCAAACATCTAGAGAAAGATTACTCCAGACAGAGTGAAGAGCAAACGCAAAGACGTTCAGACAAAAGGGAAGTTGGCCCGAAGAGCCTGGCATGTTCAGGAACTAGCTTGGAGGGCAAGATGGCAAGAATCCAGCAGTCGAGGGGAGAGGTGAGAAACGTGAGGCCAGCCAGGGGCCAGACAGAAGTGGTTACTACAATTGCCAAACCCATTAGGGCCCTTATCACTGTGCTCCGTTCCTGCTTTTATTGTTCCTTCTCAACCTAGGCTCTTTGAGACCTAGGTTTGTGCTTATTCCTTCTTTATTCTTTCTTTCTTTTCTTTTCTTTTTTCCCAAGGTAGGGTCTCACTCTGGCCCAGGCTGACCTAGAATTCACTATGTAGTCTCCGGATGGCCCCAAACTCACCGCGATCCTCCTACCTCTGCCTCCTGAGTGCTGGGATTAAAGGCGTGCGCCACGATGCTGGGCTTGTTTGTATTTATTCTGCTCATTACATGTTTCAAACATCTGGCATTGTGTTAACTGCATAGCAGATCTTCAGTGGGTGTTTGAATGAATGAGTGAACGAGTGAGCGGGCTGAACAAGTGATGGAGTGGCAACATTTTTGTGACTGAATGACAAGAGCGAGATGGGAAGATGTCTCATATTACAGAGGGGGGCCAGGTGGTTATGTGACTTTCCCAAGGAGAGGGGAGTGGTGAGGCTGGAGCTCAGCTTCCTCGTTGAAGCTCCTCTCCCTGTTGTCCATAGTCCATGTGTGGAAGGAGAATAAAGGCTGGGAGAGGTGGACATGAACACCCATTTGTGAATGAAAGGACAGGATACAGCTAAAGACTGGAAACCTTCCCAGCGGCTGGCTACCTGTCACATCAGAGCGTGTGTGAGGAAAATCTGAGACACAAATTCTGGAAAGCCAGGTACTCTAATGACGATCTGCCAAGGGTCCCAAGACTCTGGCCTCTGTGCGTTTTTCCCCTAAAACTTATTTTATTTCATTTGCTGGGGAGGGGGGAGAGAGAGAGAGAGAAAGAGAGAGAGAATGGGTGTGCAAGGACCTCCAACCATTGCAAAAGAAATCCAGATGCATGTGCCACCTTGGGCATCTGGCTTATGTGAGTCCTGGGGAATTGAACCTGGGTCCTTTGGCTTCTTAGGCATGCACCTTAAACACTAAGCCATCTCTCCATCCCCTCAGTACTTTTAAGTGTATGCCTTTGCCCAGCTCACTACCCCACTTCCATAACCAGGAGTGCCTTTCTTTCTTGTTTTTTTATTTTTATTTTATTTTTTATTATTTTTATTTTTTATTTTAATTTTTAATTTTTTTATTTATTTGAGAGTGACAAACAGAGAGAGAGAGAGAAAGAAAGAATGGGTATGCCAGGGCCTCCAGCCACTTCAAACAAACTCCAGACTGTGCGCCCCCTTGTGCTAATGTGGGTCTTGGGGAATTGAGCCCAGAACCGGGATCCTTAGGCTTCACAGGCAAGCCCTTAACTGCTAGGCCATCTCTCTAGCTTCTTTCTTTCTTTTTTAAATTATTGTTTATTTTTGAGAGAGAGAAAGAGAAACAGAGAGAGAAAAAAAATGGGCATGCCAGGGCCTTTCAGCTGCTGTGAACAAATACCAGGTTTGTTTGCATGTGCACTATTGCATGTGTGTTTTGCTGCACTCACGTCTGGCTGCACGGGACCTGGGGATCAGAACATGCATTCTTAGGCTTCACAGCCAAGCGCCTTAACCACTAAGCCATCTCTCCAGCCCCCTCTCTGTTTTTTAACTAACTGTCTCTATTTGCAGTAGCTTACTATGGATCTCCGGTACAATTCCCTGTCCTGGGACTCAAGTGGGTGGTCCCCAAACTCAGCGCTATGCTTGTAACACTGGACTAAGCATTAACACATTCCAGTTCCCAAGCAGCTTCCAGCCCATCTTCATTCTCTTCTGCTCAGCTGATGTGAATTTGAAATAATGTTTTAAGGACTGAAGGCTCCTGAGCACCCCAACTTCGTCTGCTGGAATGTTACCTCCAAATGTGAAGATGCAGGAAAGTGACATCTTTGGAATATAATCAGATCTGAACGAGGTTACGAGGGGGGAGCCAGGAGGAATGGGATGTCCTCACAGAAGTACTGAAAAGAGCTTGCTTGCTTCCTTATGCCTTGTGAGGACATAAGAGAATTGGAAGGTCTGCGCTCCGTGACTTCAGAAGCATCTGTACCAGAACACACCACCATGCTGGAGCTCAGACGTCCAGCCCTGAGAATGGAAAGGAATAAATACTGCTATTTGAAAGCTATCAAGACTATGATTCTTTTTCTTAATATTTTTTAAAATTTTTATTTATTTATTTATTTGAGAGTGACAGACACAGAGAGAAAGACAGATAGAGGGAGAGAGAGAGAATGGGCGCGCCAGGGCTTCCAGCCTCTGCAAACGAACTCCAGACGCGTGCGCCCCCTTGAGCATCTGGCTAACGTGGGACATGGCGAACCGAGCCTCGAACCGGGGTCCTTAGGCTTCACAGGCAAGCGCTTAACCGCTAAGCCATCTCTCCAGCCCAAGACTATGATTCTTTATTACTGCAGCCAGAACGGACTCATAGTGTCTCTTGGCCACCCTTGAAGGCAATGGTTGAGAGAATTTTTTTTTTAAGCAATACAGGAGCCCACAAACTTGTTTCACTAATTTGACCCGCAGAGACTGGGGATGTGACTCATTTGGTAGAGTTCTTGCCTAGTATGCGCGACAGACACCAGGTTCAGTCCCCAGCACTGCACAAACTAGGCACAGGCGGCGCAAGCCTGTAATTCCAGCACTTGGGAAGTAGAAACAAGACGATCTTAAGTTCAATGTCATTCTTGGCTTCACAGGGAGTTTGAGGCCAGCCTGGGATACATGAGATCCTGTCTTAGTCATAATTATCATAATGATAGTGATGATGATGATGATGATTCGATATGCAGAATGGTTTGGAAAACTAGGACACCTCGTCCTTATAAACAGTGAAAATGCAAGGTGTATCTGAGGTGCTGGCTCTGTAGAGCTTCATGGGAAATGTCCCTGAGCTGAACAGTCACTATCCTCCATAGAAGAGTCGCCAAAGCTCTGCATACTTGGCTGCTTTGACCTGCTCCATTTCTCATCCTAGTGGGGTGGTAAGACACAGTTTAAGGCTCTTTAACAATGTCATCAGCCTCCCCTGGCTCGTGGCTAGACTACGGAGCATCCACTTGCATGGTCCGCTGCTGTTTCCAGTCTGTCAGTGGCTGGATTTTGAATAGAGGGAATGTCCGGCCCAGCATGAGGGCCTGGAAGTCCAGACACGGCCTCCAATGCAAAGCGGTGTGTCCCAGTGGAGTCAGTAAGTCAGTGGTCAGGGCTGCACTTTGAGCTGTGGTTCTGGCTTTCCCAGTCTTCCCGACATCCCATTCGGTTTGCCATGGCAGCTGTGAGGTACAGACTTGTCCCTTTATGATTTGACTCAGCACCGTGGCCCTCTTGCCCGTCTAGACTGCCGTTCTAGTTGCACTGCTGGTATAGTCTGACTTGAGTGAATCCCGAATTTTCCATGCCAGGTTATATAACTACAGTCTACCGCAAGTCCGGGCACATGCTTGCCTAATAAATTGGGATAGTGAATGGATCTTGTGCAAGTTATTTCTCTTCCTGCTCTATCTATAACGTGAGAGGTTTTTTCACTTAGTTAATCTGAAAGACCCCACTGGGTTCTGCAATTGTGTGGGCCTGTGAGCTTCTAGGAAGGTACGGGTAAAGCCGAGATCAGTGCTGGTCATTTCCTGGAGAATGATCAAAGCCCATGGTTAAACGGGTTTTAATGACTATAGAAAAGAATCAGAAGACCCCCCATTTTTCACCAATGAGCTGTGCTAATCCATTAGTCACAGCTGAGTTTCTTAGCTTTGATGTTAAAGCAGATACATGTAGAGTTTACATTTTGCACATGAGTAGAGTTCATTTGCCAAAAAAAAAAAAAAAAAAAAAAAAAGAATTCATCAAAAATTTGCCTGCAGGACTCAAGGAACGTGGCTGCAATGTGTGTGAAATACAGGGAAGGCCACCCTGCAAGTGACAGTCAGGTGACTGGGTCCGCATGGCTGGCGTGATGTAAAGATCACCCTCCAGCCTCTTGACACTAATTTTCTTCTCTCCGCCTGTCTTTGAGGCAGAGATCCCTCACCATTAGTCATACCTCTGAGTTGAGACTTTGAAGGATGGTCTCCGTGCACTCCAATGTGCTAAGAGTGGTTTTAAATCAAGGAAATTGTACTCATTATTATGTTCAGAGGACAATTTTCTCAAACAAGAATAATGATACTTGCTTGTGGCGCAGTAACTCCATCCCAAGCCCTTTACCTGGTTGCTTTTATCGCAATCCATACAAACACCAGATATGAGGTCAACTCCTATTTCAAGAGGTCATCCAACCTCGGCTGAATTCAAGTCCATATTTGCTGAAAGCCTGTCTTATTTCCTAAAGAATGAGTTATCTACTGTGAAGTTGGTCAAGATACTAAACATTCCCTTCACCCCAGGAGACCGCTTCATGTTTCTCCTCCTGCTCAGTGCCCCTCATCCATAAAAGGAACACAGCCCGGACTTATTGGCTGTGTGCAGGAAGAAATGTTCCTGCAAATTTAGGAATAAAACGGTCCTAGACGAGGAACACTGAGTGTGTGCATGGGTGGGAATGGGGAGGCTCCTAAGGGAGCTGCTTCGTGGGTGACGAGGGTTTTCTGCGGGCGCCGCTGGCCCTTGCAGTCCACGCTCCTACCTCCCAGGTCGCTGGGATAGCGCTGCACATCCCACGAGGCCCAGCGTCAGCATCAGCGGCGCCGAGGCTGCACACATCACGCACAGCCGTCCTGCGTATCAAGCAGCGCTGCTCTCTCCCACTGCCGGGAATCCCGGGCTCTTAACAAGAAACAGAATGCTGACAAATGGAAAGGAGATGTGTTTGCTGGCACCGAGTCTACGGAGTGGGGAGACAGGCCAAGCCTGGGATCCCACAGGAAGTTTCAAGCCCACTCTGTGATTCTTAGTTTAGCTATCATCAACTCGCCCCAGATCCAGGGCTCGTCCATTGCCAAGTTTCAGTGAGGCTTCTCCCGCTGTCTTTCCTTCTGCCCTGGTATCCAGGCCACTCTGTGGAAGCTTGTAAGCCCTTTTCTGCACTGCTCCGAGTTCACCACATCCTCTTTCGGAAAGCTCCCTACAAGTTGTCAAGTGCTTCCTGGCAGCATATTTGATTTTTTTTTTTTTTTTTAAACCAGTTCTTCTATCTCCAGATCTGGAGTCCTAAGTAGTTGGCAGGCTTAGGAAGACACACCCGAGGGAAACCCTGTGAATTAAACTGCAAGACAGCTAGAATCAGAGCTCAAAACTGCAAGACAGCTAGAGCCAGAGAGCAGAAGCTATGTCTGCAGAGTTCTGCTGGCCGGGGCAAGAGGATGCAGACACAAGGGAAGGCTGAAGACAGAAGAAAGGTAGAAGGGGAATGGGGGAGTGGATGGAAAGAGAGACAAGGGAAAGAGGGTGCAAGAAGAAAGAAGCAGAAACGAAGTGGAGAAACAGAGAGGTATGCAAAAGATTACTGGGAGGAAGAAAAACCAAATAAACTTGGGAGGAAAGAATTACAAAGGACAATAGAGAAATCTACAACACAATGAAAATGGACCTTGGAAAGCTTAATTATCTCTGTCAATTGCTGTCAAATAAGCTACATGCTGCCAGATGTTGACATCAACAGACGTCTAGAGAAAGCTAAACACCAAAGATCACCACTGTCAAATGGCCTGCCTGGTAGGTTGATCTGGTCTTGATTTGGATAGCTATGAACAGAGACTCAGAATCAGGATTGGTACTTGCCCGTCATGCTCTGTATTACACATCTGAGAAAATCATTTTAAAATTTTTTTATTTTTATTTATTTGAGAGCAACAGAGACAGAAAAAGGCAGAAAGAAAGACAGAGAGAGAGAGAGAGAATGGGTGCATCAGGGTCTCCAGCCACTGCAAGCCAACTCTAGATGCATGCACCACCTTGTGCATCTGGCTTCCATGGGTTCTGAGGTATTAAACCTGGGTTCATAGGCTTCACAGGCAAATGCCTTAACTGCTAAGCCATCCCTCCAGCCTCTGAGAAATTCTTATTATGAGAGAAACAGAAATAAAGAGAAATAAATGAGAGATACCCATTCTCACAGTTTTGGTATGTGATGTACGTGTATAGTGTGTGTATGTGGAGGCATGTGCACGTGTGTGCAGAGGCATACACCCCACACATATGTGTGTGGAGGCCAGAGGATAATGTCGCACATTCTCCTCTATTGCTCTTCCATGTTGATTTTCTAAGACATTCTCAATGAACCTGGAGTTGCCTATTTTCCAGGTAGATACCCGTTTTTCGGGTAGATCTGCTGACCAGGGTGCCCCACTGATCCTCCTGACTCTGCAACCCCTCGGCACTGGGTTTACAGGCATAGGAGGCCATGCCTAGCTTTTATGTGGGTGCTGGGGATTGAACTCGGGTCCTCTTACGTGCTGAGCCATCTTATCTTCCTAGGCCCTTGTCCCCTTCTTTGAACCCCAGCTGGAGATGTTCTTTAGCTGTTCCAACCATGCTAAAACTGGTCAGTGTATTTCTTTCTGTAGAGAGACAAAGAAAATTGACGTGCCAGGGCCTCAGCCACTGCAATTGACCATCAGAAGCTTCCGCCACCTAGTGGGCACATGTGACCTTGAGTTGGCCTCTCCTTTGTGCATCTGGCTTACTGGGATCTGGAGAGTTGAACATGGGCCCGTGGGCTTTGCAAGCACATGCCTTAACCGCTAAGCCATCCCTCCAGCCGGGTCAGTGCATTTTTCAGAACATTCTGCGAGAGAAATCAGGGGAGTCAAAGGGCCCAGTGAAGCTGAGGTCATTGGAATACTGCATCCCCAGGACTGCCTGAGTTCTCCTGCATTTGCCTACTGCTGAGTGAGGCTAGTGGGTATTATTCTCTAGGCAAGGCATGCGCTCATTAATTAATTCAAGAAATACTTTCTTGGGCACTTGGTTTTTGCCAGACTCTGTACCAATCTCTAAAGAAATGGAGAAGACTCATTAACCACCCCGAGTCTCCTCACAGAATGCGACTAAATTGTGATTAATTACTTCAAAGCTGACTGCGTCTGTTCACCTTAGTCTGTAAACGCCACAAGAGACATGGCTACGCTTTTGCTCTTTCAGCGTCACTTGGCACAACGCTGCTCAGCTAGTTTTCATCAGAGGCAGGAGGTTGAGGCAGAAAGTTAATGTTTATGTCACACTTACACCTATTATCTGTTTTAACTTCAAAACAGTCAGGTGAGGTGAGTTTCATTTCCCTCATTTTACAGTTAAAGAAATAGAAAAACAGGACTGGAGATATGGCTTAGTGGTTAAGGCACTTGCCTGCAAAGCCAAAGGACCCAGGTTCGATCCCCCAGAACTCAAGTAAGCCAGATGTACAAGGTGGCGCATGCCTCTGGAGTTCATTTTCAGTGGCTGGATACCCTGGCATGCCCATTCTCTTCCTCTCTCTCTCTTTCTCTCTTCCCCTCTCCACCTCCCTCTTTCTCTTTTTCAAATAAATAAAATAAAACATATTTTAAATTTTTTAATTTAATTTATTTGCAAGCAGAGAGAGAGAGAGAGAGGAGATAGACAGAGGAGAATGGGCATGCCAGGACCTCTAGCCACTGCAAATGAACTCCAGATGCATGCGCCTCCTTGTGCATCTGGCTTACGTGGGTACTGGGGAGTTGAACCTGGGTCTTTTGGCTTTGCAGCCAAGCACCTTAACCACTAAGCAATCTCTCCAGGCCCCAAATAAAATATATTTTTTTAAAAAATTAGAAAAAGGAAATAGAACACAAAGTTGAGAAATTCTAAGTCCGTAGCATAACAGGCTTCGAACCCAGGGACTTTTCTACCAGAAGCCACGTGAGGTAGTGCATACCTGTAATTCCCGTCCGCAAGAGTGTGAGACAGGATGGCCATGAGTTTGAGGCTAGCTTGGGCCACACAGTAAGCAGAGACAAGCCTGAGCTATATAGCCAGAACCTGAATCAACAAGCAGAATCCCTGTTCTTAACCACCACACTATACTGTCTATTAAGATATCCATGAGTAAGTGAATGGAGCAATTTATACAGTTCACAGACTGTGGTGTTTAGGATCATAAATGAAATTGAGGATGTGGGGCTAGAACCAGAGTTCATGAGATCTTCTGTCAAAATTCAGTACACGTTGTTAAAACAAGTCAAATAATGCTGCCAGATTACCAGCAGATAGAGGAATGAAGTATGCCCTAGCATTGCTGTTCCTATCATGAGTTGTGTTCTTATTAAACCTACCTATACCTTTGGTACCTTATTTAAATACTTAAATATCTAAATGTGCATAGTATGAACTCCAGAAATAAGTACAGCCATTATTTCTATAAAACCAAGCTGAGGGCTGGAGAGATGGCTTAGTGGTTAAAGCGTTCACCTGCAAAGCCTGAGAACCCAAGTTCGATTCCCTAGTATCTATGTAAAAGCCAGGTGCACAAGGTGAGGCAAGTGTCTGCAGTTCGTTTGCATTGGCTGAAGGCCCTGGTGCACCCATTCTCAGTCTCCCTCCCTCTCCCTCCCTCCCTCTCTCTCTCTCTCTCTCTCTCTCTGTGTGTGTGTGTGTGTGTGTGTGTGTGTGTGTGTGTGTGTGTGTGTGTGTGTCTAATAAATAACTGAAACATAAAACATTAAAAAACAAATTGAAAAACTACGCTGAAAAGGTGGCTGGTATATAAGGGTGGTTTTTCTGTGTGATTTAGATATTTTAAAATAAACAGTGAATATTGAACATTAAATGCTTTGAAACTATTTGATTAATGCAAGTGATTAATATTTTCCTCCAGGCAACAACTTAAGAAATAATGTTAATTAAGGTAATCAATGCAAATTTACATATTTTAAGTTAAAATGAAAAAAATCTCAGGCAGATAGGTTTTATTTTATAATTCCTCTAACCAATATTTTAATGGCAGCACATAGATTGTGAGAAACTTTTTTTTTTTTTGGTTTTTCGAGGTAGGGTCTCACTCTGGTCCAGGCTGCCCTGGAATTCACTATGTAGTCTCAGGGTGGCCTCGAACTCACAGCGATCCTCCTACCTCTGCCTCCCGAGTGCTGGGATTAAAGGCGTGCGCCACCACGCCTGGCAGATTGTCAGAAACTTCTTGAAGACTCATTATTCATGCCAAAGTTCATGGACTTTGCACCCTGCTTTATGCTAAACATTAATGCTCTCTACCACTTTGATTTATTCTGAGCATATAGCAGGGTTGGCCCTCCTTGAAGATGGATGGGCGTCTGTGACATGCTTTGACCAAGCAGTGTTTGGAAATGGCAGAAGCCATTCCCAGATGGGTGTCATGACATCTGGCCCATGGTTTACTCCCTCAGCAGGCAATTAGCAAAGTCCTAGGAGAAGATGGATTTTGGGAATCTAGATCTTGGGATGAGGACAGTTTGGAAGTCAGTCTGCAGCTGCTCCTGACTGGCATGTAGCAGGCATGAGAAATGAATTTTGCTTTAAGTCATTGAGACTGGGAAGTTGAGGTTACAAGAGCCTACAGAATCCATAATATATTCATACCTAGTTACATAAGATGCATGTCCCTCCCCATATTTTTTTATATCCCCATACTTTTGATGCTTTTTTTTTTTTTAAAGTTTTTCGAGTTAGGGTCTTGCTGTAGCATAGGGTGACCTGAAATTCACTGTGTAGGCTCAGGGTGGCCTTGAACTCACAGCAGTCCTCCTACCTTTGCCTCCCAAGTGCTGGGGTTAAAGGTATGCGCCACCACGCCCGGCTTGATAGACTTTTAAAACACTCCTGAATAACATGATACATTTATCTGGGATAGTGTCCTACTTACACTTTTTCCCAATGTGAGAAGCACAGAACGTGATATCCTCTAAGGATCCCTCAAATGTGAACATCATGCCATGCTATGGGCCAGGAGAAGACATACGTGGCAGTGTAAACATTGGGCCTATATCACTTACCTAAATAGACTCGATTTGATTGGTGAGATATTACACCTAGTTGTAGAGCACCTGATTAGATTGTCATAGCCGATTTGATTTAGTGATCACTGTTTCTTTTGTCTCAGTGAAGGAATTGGTTTGCCCACCCATCCAAATAATTATTTAGGCCACTGGCCTACCAACTGTTGATAGTCCAGCCACAGTTTGACCCCAGGACAAGATATGAAATTTTTATTTTTTATTTTTTGGTTTTTTGAGGTAGGGTTTCACTCTAGTCCAGGCTGACCTGGAATTCACTGTGTAGTCTCAGGGTGGCCTTGAACTCACAGTGATCCTTCTACCTCTGCCTCCCGAGTGCTGGGATTAAAGGCGTGCGCCACCACGTCCAGCAGGAGATGAAATTAATTGGCTGGACTGCTAAATTCAAGTTATCTTCTTTTTCCTGTAAGTGCCCGTATCAAGCACTGTCATATAATGAAAAATACTTACCAGTTGTAAATATTTAAAATTTACAATCTTCCCTGTGTACATGCCACACCAAGAGGGCTAAATATTTTATGAACCTATGAACTTTGGGTCAAGTATAATTAAACTCTGTGCAGACCTCAAGAGCCTCATTCCAGCATTCTTTATGGTCAAGAGTGAATCATTCCTTGCCATTAATGACAAGTGACTCTGAGTCCATTCTTCACGATGGAAGTGGAAGGATGACTTGTAGACTCCAGGAATCCAGTGACTCGTGGTTGTGTGTGTGCAGACAATGCCCAGGTTTATTGTGGTTACAGATGTTGAACGAACAAATAAACCAGTGAACAATTAGGGAGTGATGGAGAAGGAATGATAAATCCCTTTGTCTCAGCCATTTTCCAGAAACGAGGAAAGTGTTCTTGTAGACGTACAGACACACCTTGTCCCGATTCTGTACTTTTGCTTTGGAGCTGAGTCTGCATTTGATTTCGGATTTCACTTTGCAGCTTGCCTTTTCCAGAGCTGTTCACACCCTCTCCCACTTTATGTTCTCTTTCACAGTATGCGTGCACCCCTCCACCACCACCATGAGATTAACCAATCTCTCCACTACACTGTGTCTGGGCAAGCCTTACATCTAGTTTGAGAATCTAATTCAGCAAACAGGACAATGCATTACTTACAGTCCAAGCCTTCAAATGACTTGGACACACCTGTTTCCTACCCCTTGGAAGCCAGCCACATGGTAAAGAACAGATCGAGATTCCTACAGCCAGGCAACAAAAGTTCTACGTGGGTTACTAGATAGCTGTTGAAAATATATAGTAAATACACTTTTTTTTTTTTTTAAGGAGAAATAGGATGAATTCATTATAGAACACGTTGAATTTGCTTTGCCTTTGAGACACACAAGTTTTGGAGGGAGTTGGCCATACATATTTGAAACTCAGAAGAAAAATATGTATTAGAGATGTAGACCTGGAAGGAACAGGAAATCGACGGTCGTTAGAGACACTGACATGAACATAAAAGACAAGGAATAACGTCATCTAAAGGAAGAACAGAGGAGGAAGGATCAGAGGAAAAATTCGGAAAAGATGGATGCAAACAAAGGAGAGCTCTGTTTTGCAGTGCACAAGGCAATTGGCCTGAAGATAGCGTGGTGAGCTTTGCCAAAGATTATGAGCTGAAGATGGGTCTACTTAGAAAGATCGGGAAGCTGGAGTCTCTCAGCTCAGACTGCCTTCAGCTAGAGACAGAGTCTGAATGAAATGTTACCTGCCAGATGCACTTATTTGAGATTTGTAAAGAGAAGTTAACAATTTTTCCAGGGCTTTGAGCTATTCCTGTGGTTTCTGATAACAAACACATGTATGGAAGCGATAACCCAGTTCTACTCTGATAGAACACATGGGATTGTAAAGGACATTAGAAGCCAAGTTAAGGGGCTGGAGAGATTGCTTGGTGGTTAAGGCTCTTGTCTGCAAAGCCTCAGGATCCAGGTTCAATTCCAGAGTACCCACATAAAGCCAGATGCACAAGGTAGTGTGTGCATCCAGAGTTCACTTGCAGTGGCTGGTGTGCCTATTCCCCCCACCCTCAAATAAATAAAAAATAAAAGATTTTTTTTAAAAGGTCAAGTTAAGAAAATCCAGAGAACATGTCTTTTCAAAAAGATAACACGAATGCAATTTAACAGCAAATACCACCAAGTAGTTTACATGGACACGCAACGTTAAGATTCAGACTCCAGAATATCACTGTATTAACTTCAAATAAGAGGATCCAGTTAAGTCACGAAACACATCAGTCTGTTTTACCCCTTCACAGCATGAAAAGTGGACCTGTGGAAAAGAAAGGGGCGCAGAAGGTGCTCTTGGGGAGCAGACATGCAGATGCAGCTCTGGGGTGTAGGAGGGCTCGGGGCTGGGCAGATGCAAGAACAAAAGCTTGGGAAGGACTGTGAGCAGACTTGAACTGACTCCTTGGAAGCATCAAGAGGTAAGACGGGGGCTGGAGGGATGGCTTAGCAGTTAAGGCATTTGCCTGCAAAGCCAAGGGACCCAGGTTCGATTCCCCAGGACCCACGTAAGCCAGATGCACGAGGGGGCACACACATCTGGAGTTTCTTTGCAGTGGCTGGAGGCCCTGGCGTGCCCATTCTCTCTCTCTCCCTCTCTCTATCAAATAAATAGAAAAAAAAATTTTTTAAAGAAAGAGGTAACACTCAAGACAGCACCAGACTCAGAACAAAGTAGTTGATCCTGGGAGCTAAAGCTCTGTGCTTCTTTGTATATCTTTGAAGTTACTTCCATGAATGAGTTTTTCCTGTTTTCCATAGAATCATAGAAAAATCTGGAATTTATGATCTTTTCCATTTAATATCTATTCTAAAACTTTCTTCTCAGAGAGGTAAGAAAAAAAAAGAAAGAAAGAAAGAAAGAAAGAAAGAAAGAAAGAAAGAAAGAAAGAAAGAAAGAAAAAGAGGAAATAGAAAAAAAGAATAATCCTTGTTGCTTCTTAAGCTCAGTTGTACAGTTGTAGCAAGAGTTCCCTACGGTCATAATCAGAAACAGGCATAATTTACACAAATTGCTAAGTTATCCTGAGCTCACTTCCCAAATACAGTCACACATCACTTAACAATGGGGGTACCTTCTGGGAAGTGTGTTGTGAGATGGTTTTGTCATTGTGTTCACATCACCTAGTATATTTATATAAGTCTATACGGCATAATTCCATCACTCCATGTGGCCTCTTGCCGCATCTGAGGCATGGTAAATATGAGGTGTGTGAGGCTGTTGATGCTATGACACACAGACCGTCTCTTAGTAAATATTTTACAACTAAAGGAGTACTAACTATAGTAATGAACAGTAAATATATGGATCAGTTACACAGTCATTATCATCATTAAGTATTTTGTGCTGTACTTAAATGCATTTGCTAGACTTGCAACTTTGCTTTGCAACTTGCATTACAGTGGGTTTAAGCCAGCAGCATCACAAGCACCATGTCACCAGAATTACATTATTACATTATGATATTAGGATGCATGCATTATTACATTATGCATATTAGGATGCATTATGATGATATTAGGATCACATGCTAGGTGGTAGCAATCTTTCAGGTTCATAATAGTCTTTTGTGTTTTTTATTTTTATTTATTTAGGAGACAGAGAGAATGGGCGCACCAGGGCCTCCAGCCACTGCAAATGAACTCCAGATGCATGTACCACCTTGTGCATCTGGCTTACGTGGGTCCTGAGGCATTGAACCTGGGCCCTTTGGCTTTGCAGGCAAGCATCTTAACCACTAAGCCATCTCTCCAGCACTTTATTATCATCTTATCAGACCACCATTGCTGATCAATATGCCATGATGAGGCACTTGACTGTAATTGTTTACAATTTTTTTTTTAATTTTTTTTTTATTTATTTATTTGAGAGCGACAGACACAGAGAGAAAGACAGATAGAGGGAGAGAGAGAGAACGGGCACGCCAGGGCTTCCAGCCTCTGCAAACGAACTCCAGACGCGTGCGCCCCCTTGTGCATCTGGCTAACGTGGGACCTGGGGAACCGAGCCTCGAACCAGGGTCCTTAGGCTTCATAGGCAAGCGCTTAACCGCTAAGCCATCTCTCCAGCCCAATTGTTTACAATTTTTAAAAATATTTTTATTTATTTATTTATCTATTTGGGAGAGCAAGTGAAAGAGACAGAGAGAGAGGCAGCTAGAGAGAAAGAGAATGAGCACACCAGGGCCTTCAACCACTGCAAAGGAACTCCAGACACATGCACCACCTTGTGCATCTGGCTTACCTGGGTCTTAGAGAATTGAACTGGGGTTCTTTGGCTTTGCAGACCACTAAGAAATCCATCCAGCTCATTGTTTACAATTTTAAAGGCATTTACTTCCTTTCTTTATTACCACAGCTTATAAACAAAACAAGGCAAGTGTTCACTTCCATTTCCATGTTACAGATGAGGACATCCAGTCGTACGAATCTGATTTAACCAATTCAGGTCTTTAGAAGCAGAGGAGCGGGCTGGAGAGATGGCTTAGCGGTTAAGCGCTTGCCGGTGAAGCCTAAGGACCCCGGTTTGAGGCTCGGTTCCCCAGGTCCCACGTTAGCCAGATGCACAAGGGGGCGCACGCGTCTGGAGTTCGTTTGCAGAGGCTGGAAGCCCTGGTGTGCCCATTCTCTCTCTCTCCCTCAATCTGTCTTTCTCTCTGTGTCTGTCGCTCTCAAATAAAAAATAAAATAAAATAAATTAGAAGCAGAGGAGCAAAAGTGGAAACATGGTCTTTTCTTCTTATATTTTGGTAGATTATAGTGAGGTGAGGAGGAAGTCATGCTCTTCAGTGGTACAGGCACTGATAAGTTGCCCAGAACTCCAGTAAAAAATAAAAATAAAACCCAACCATGCTCATCTTGGCAACCCTAATTTTTTTGTTTATTTATTTATGTTACAGCAATAGACAGAGAGAAAAAGAGGCAGAAAGATAAAACGAGAGAGAGAGAATAAGTGCGCCAAAGCCTCCAGTCACTGCAAACAAACTCCAGATGCATGCACCCCCTTGTGCATCTGGCTTACATGGGTCCTGGGGAATCGAGCCTTGAACTGGGGTCCTTCACAGGCAAGCGCTTAACCATTAAGCTATCTCTCCAGCCCCCTAATTTAACTCAGTAGGTCACAAAAAAGAATATGAAAGTAGGAAGGAGATTAGTAGAGGGTGAGAGGGGATAAGAAAGGGTACTGGGAAATGAATATAATCAAAATAAATTATATATGTGTATGAAATTGTCAAAAATAAAGTATATAATGAGAAAGAGTTATAGTGAAAAGACATTGAGATTAAGAAAAATATAAGATATAAGCCAGCTGGGCATGGTGGCACATGCCTTCAATCCTAGCACTTGGGAGGCAGAGGCAGGAGGATTGCCATGAGTTTGAGGCCACCCTAAGACTACAGAGTGAATTCTAGGTTAGTCTGAACTGAAGTGAGACCCAACCTTAAAAAACAAACAAACAATATATGTATATATAAAAGCTTTGCAGGGCTGGAGAGATGGCTTAGCAGTTAACTGCTTGCCTGTGAAGCCTAAGGACCCAGGTTTGAGGCTCAATTCTCCAGGACCCACGTTAGCCAGATGCACAAGGGGGCGCATGCATCTGGACTTTGTTTGCAGTGGCTGGAAGCCCTAGCATGCCCATTCTCTCTCTCTCCCTCCCTCCCTCCCTCTTTCTCTCTCTCAAATAAATTTTTAAAAAAGCTGGGCGTAGTGGTGCACACCTTTAATCCCAGCACTCAGGAGGCAGAGGTAGGAGGATCACTGAGTTCAAGGCCAACATGAGAGTACATAATAAATTCCAGGTCAGCCTGGGCTAGAGCAATACCCCACCTGTTGCAGTCAGGTTCACATTGCTGGTAGAAATCACCCAACTAAGAGAAGCTTATGGGAAAAAGAGGTTTATTTTGATTTACAGGCTCGAGGGGAAGCTCCACGATGGCAGGGGAAAATGATGGCTTGAGCAGAGGGCGGACATCACTCCCTGGCCAACATAAGGTGGACCACAGCAACAGGAGAGTGTGCCAAACACTAGAATGGAGAAACTGGCTATAACACCCATAAGCCTGCCCCCAACAATACACCACTTCCAAGAGGGTTTAATTTCCAATTGCTATCAGCTGGGGAAACCAGCATGCAGAACACCTAAGTTTATGGGAGACACCTGAACCAAACCACCACATTGCACACCTGGCCCCAATAAACTGATAACCATACATGATGGAAAATACAGTACATTCATCCAACTTTAAGTTTTTGTCAATCCCAATGATGTTCATACATCTCCATAATCCAAGATCTTCTAATTGAGCAATAATACCAAAAAAAAAAAAAAATTCCCCCAAATCCCATAATGGCATAGAATAAACACTCACAATGCAAAAAAAAAAAAAAAAATGGCATTGGGCATAGCAAAGAAATATTCAACCAATACAAGATTTAAAACAACCAGGGCAAACATCAAACTCTGTAGCTTCAAGTCCAACAACTCTAGTAACAAATTTCCAAGTCTAATAATACTAACCAGCAACAAGTCTCTGGAGTTCCAATTCCACCCCTCCAGCTAGGCTTCTCACAGTCTTGGAAAACTTCATCCAGGGATGGCAGCTCTCATTAGCAGTCATCTCCTGGAACTGGCATCTCTACTGGGTCTCTACTGCAACCCACAGTTCATCTTCATGGACCTATGGGGTCTCCATGCAGGCATCAAGCAAGTCTGCTTCACACTGCCCATGGCCATTTCCAAAACACACAGCAGCATTGGAAACTCAATGACCTTCTCTTTCCTGCATTTCTTATACTCCACAATACCAAGTATGGTGCCAATTTGTTAATCCAGGGGGAATAAAGCAGACTTCGAAGAACAGGACACTCCTCGAGGACTCGCCCCTTCAAAAGAATTGACATTCTTCCTGTTGTCCCAGTGCAGATCATCTAGCCCAATCTCAAAGATTGTAATCTCTCAATTACAGACAAATGGGTAGCAGGTCACACAAAGATTTTTTTTGGTTGTTTTGTTTTCTGTGCCATATCCCTCTGCTCACACCAGTTCATTTCTACAAATACCAACCCTGCACAACTTCTCAGGACATGGGCATAACAGTAAGCCTCATACAAACTGCTAGCCCAGTCCAAGAAAAGCTCTTTTTCACCCTCATAAGCCAAACCTCACAGTCCATAGTACTTATTGCATTCAGGTCTTTCAACTCTGACCAGACTAGTCCCTCAAGCTGTACACTTACATCATTGCAAGGCATCTCTTAGGCCAAGGTTTCAAATCCTTCCACATTCCTCTTGAAAATAGACTCCAAAAGGCTGAGGCCACACATCCAGGTGTGAAGCAGCAACCCCACTCCTGGTACCACTTTACTGTTGCATTCAGGTTAGCATTACTGGTAGAAATCACCCAACCAAAAGGAGATTGTGGGAAAAAGAGGTTTATTTTGACTTATAGGCTCGAGGGGAAGCTCCATGATGGTAAGGGAAAATGATGGCATGAGCATAGGGTGGACATCATCCCTTGGCCACATAAGGTGGACGAACAGAAGAGTATGCCAAACACAGGCATGGGGAAACTGGCTATAACACTCATAAGCCCACTCCCAACAATATACTGCCTCCAGGAAGCTTTAATTTCCAATTTCTATCAGCTAGGGAACCTACCATTCGGAGCACCTAAGTTTATGGGGGACACCTGAATCAAACCACCACCCCACTCCAAAAAAACAAAAATGAAGAATTTAGATTGATAACCATAAATTGGGGCTTACATACTGTATTTATTATTTTTCTTGTTGCTGTGACCAAATACTTCACAAGAAGCAACTTAAGGGAAGCAAAGTTTATTGCTGGTCACGGTGTAAGGGAACATGGTCTGTCAAGTAGAGAGGCATGGCATGGGAGGGTGATCAGACATAGAAGTGCTCACCTAGCTTCCTTCCTTTTATTCAGTTGAGGACCCTGGTCTGTGGAATGATTCTACCCACATTCAGGGTGGGTCCTTCGTCCTTAATTAAACATCTCCACTAAGACCCTCAAACACCTCCATAAGTGTGCCTCAGAGGTAATTCTAAATCAAGTTGAATTGCAGATTTCCAAGACAAATCCATTCCTTTTCACTTGGACACCCAAACACATGACTTTAAATCATAACATTCTACACCTTGCCCTCAAAAGCTCATGACTACTCCATAATGCAAAATGTATTTCCTTGGTCTCTAAGAGGCCCCAGAATCTTCACAGTTCTAACACTGATCAAAATCCAAGATCCAAATCTCATCCAAGACTCAAGACAAAGTCATACCTGTGAGCCCTATACCCTCAGAGCGTGTCACATACTTCCAACATAGAGTGGCACAGAGCACACTTTCTCATTCCAAAAGGGAGGAATGGGGCTGGGGAGATGGCTTAGCAGTTAAAGCGTTTGTGTGAAGCCTAAGGACCCATGTTCTATTTTTCAAATCCCACTTCAGCCAGAAGCACAAAGGCAAGGCAAGTGAAAGGTCTCATATTCCCACTAGGTGGCACAAAAATCTGGAGTTCAATTTCAGTGGGTGAGGCCCTGGCATGCCAATTCTCTCCACCCCTCCCCTCTCTGTTTCTCTCTTTCACACCCTCTGTCTTAAAAAAAAAAAAAAAAAAGCTTTTTGGTTTATTTTTATTTATTTATTTGAGAGCAACAGATAGAGAGAAAGAGACAGATAGAGAGAATGGGTGCACCAGGGCCTCCAGCCACTGCAGACGAACTCCAGATGCATGTGCCTCCTTGTGTATCTGGCTAACTTGTGTCCTGGGGAATAGAGCCTCAAACCAGGGTCCTTAGGCTTCACAGGCAAGCGCTTAACCGCTAAGCCATCTTTCCAGCCCTAAAAAAAAATGTTTTTTAAAAGGGGGAATGGAACATAGCAAGGAAAAATCAGACAAAAACTAACCAAAACCAAGCAAGGTAACCACCAAACCTTGCAGCCCCATATCCAACACATGAGTATCATAATAATCCTTTCCAAAGAGCTTGCAAAGCTCCACCCATCTAGATATCTTGCTTTGGGAATGTGTGGCTTCTCTCTAGGGCTGGTTCAAGGTTTTCAGCTTTCCTCTCAAAACATCCATGTTTCTGGCCCCCCAGAGTCTCCACAGGAACAGGTTCATCTTCACAGCCTTCTACACAGCCTGTTCAGGGAGAATCTAACCCTACTACACACCATCTGGCTTAAGGTGCTTTCTGGAACTTGGGTGCAAGTATCCACAACTATTGCATTTGGTGCCTGCAAAACCAGCATGATATGGACAATGCTAACTTCTGCTAGCTCAAGACATAGCCTGGCTGCTGTGTACCACAGCCATACTGGCCTTTAAATGCCCCTGCCACTGAACCTGGGACGATACTTCCTCCTAGATAGGTTATTTTGGAGTAGAGCACAGAACTCTTATGGTAGAATTCTCAGCTAAGGTTCTCTCCTTTCAAATAAATTTGCATTTTTACAAGCTGAAGCCTTTGATGGGGGTGGTCTTGTGGTTGTCCTAATGCAAAGTGCCAGCTTTGTCCTTCATTGTGCAGTATCTGTAAACACTCTTGGCAGCCACCTTGTTGGTAGTCTTTCTGTCTGCCTTGTTTACAACTTTAACTGCATTCGTGCTTCTTTCCTCATCCAATTATACTTTTTATATCATCCAGCCTTGAAGTCTCATTAGAAACCTCAATAAACACATTGAGTGATAAACATGCCACGGGCTGGTTATTATGATCTCTTGAAATTTCCCCCACCAAATAGTGTCGTCTATGACTTCTGATTTTATCCTAACATATCATCAGGACACAGGCAGAAACCATCCAGACCCTTTCGTCAGAATGCATTGTGAAGGACCTCTAGTACAATTTGTAATAGAGTCCTTTTCCCTCTCTGAAACGTAATGAGCCCAGGTGCCACTGTCTTTCTATCAGCATGCTGGTCTTCCGCACTCTCACCAGACTGATCCGTTAGCTCTACCAACAGCATCTTAGGTCTTCATAGCCTGCGTCTCCAAAATCTTCCACATTCCTCTTGCAAATCAGTTCCCAAAGCCTATGAACCACAAGGTCAGGTTTCTCAGTACAATGACCCCACTTTATGGTTCCAATTTCCTGTATTAGTTACTTTTCTCACTGTTGTTATCAAATGCCTGACAAGAAGCAACTTAAGGGGAAAAGGATGTATTGTGTTTCCCAGTATAAGAGAGCATGGTTCATCATGGCAGGGAAGAACTCACAGTGGTGGGAGCATGTAGCTAGAACTACAATCAACAGCCCAGGAGGCAAAAAGCAGAGAATGCAGGCCCTCAGCTAGCTTTGTCTTCTCCCTTTCTTATTCAGTGTAGCATACCAGTGAGTACCACTCACACCCAGGATGGATCTTCTTCTCTACATCTTCACAGACAGACCCAGAGGTAGGTCTCCTAGGTGACTCCAAATCAGTCAAGTTGGCAGTGAAGATTAAACATCACATATAAATACTGAGAAACTCACAGTTCGTGGAAGATGATCAAGGAACACATTCTGGAATAGTGTGGACTTCAGAGTGAAAAGAAATGCTCAGTGCCTTTAGTCAAGCTATGGCAGTGACAACCAATTTGATGTGAGAGGCTAAATGATAATATGTAAACACAGTACTACAGAACTGTAGTAAATGGTCCAGCATTGAATATTATCAAATACATAAATTTCTTTGTAGCACAAGTTTTCCCAGTCTGGTGCCAGGATGACCTGAGAGGCTAAGGGGATGATAAGTGTCCACAAGAAACTCATCAGAGCCATCAACTTTTCTTAGTCTCCATGTCTTCCCCGAAGTTCGTATATGGTGTGACTCACTTAGAAAGCACTGCAATCACATTTCATTACTTTTCCTTTTGCCTCTACCAGAGACCAGCATTCTGGCATCTTTATTGTGCCATTAATTTCTGTTATGTTCTGAACATAGAGTGAGGAGGTCTTCAAGGTCATGGGTGACTGACAGTGTTTAGACAAGTCCAATTAAGTCTCTTATGTTTGGAGAATCTTGGGAGGATAAATAAATCATGGAGACTTTCGTTTTGAAAACTTCCATTTGGCAGTGGCGACATTCCTCCTTGGAAAGCAATGAAGATTTATATCAAGGGAAGGGTGAAGTCGGTTGATCATATCCTGCCAGAGGAGCATTGAAGTCATGGAATGAACTGGTGAAGGTCCAGTTCAATGCTCTCTATGCATATCATGGCCCTTCCTGTCCCTGCCATATCTTCTTGGTTTTTGTTTTGTATTTTTTGGGAGGGTGATTAGATGGGAACAGTGCTTTAGGCAGGAGTGAGAAGGCAGCTGCTTGGTCCTCGGGGTCATTCACTGCTCCCGGGACTGTCTACCCTTACGACACCAGGCTTCTCCTGCACTCCTTTCTCCTCCAGGTGCACCCTGAGTATAAGGGAAAAATTTTGCAAATCTTTGGGATTTTGTTAGAAGTCTGACCTGGCTTCTTGTTCCCTCCTTTCATCTGAAAATCATCTGTGAATGATGTTTGTAATGACCTAAGAATTCATGGGGGAAGGTCAAAGAAATCTATAGTAAACTAATTATGGAATGGCACTAAGGAATTATTATTAATTTCATTAGATTTGTTAATACATGGTGGTTACTTAAGATTTTGAAAATCCTTAGAAGTTAGAGAAACAGTCTAGGATACTTAGAGATAAAGTGGCTTAATGTGTAATACGATTTTCAAAGTATTCAGAAAAAAAAAAAGGAGGTAGTGGGTATGGCATTTGGTCTTATCTGAATATAGTGCTACTGGAATTTCTAGATAAGACAGGACACCTGGTCAAATTTAATATCAGATAAAGAACAAACAATTTTAATTAAATGATGGGGAGATGAATTGGGTAAAGTGTTGATTCTGGGAGTACCAGATGTGGGAAGGAAGAGTCCACAGTCAAAAGACCACCTTGAGAGGTACTAATCGGAGTATGAGTCAGAGAAGCAATGTGGCTGGAATACAAAATGCCATTTGAGTAGGGACTTCTATGGTATGCGAGGGACTTCAGAATCTCCCAGAGACTGGACTCCACGGAAGAGGAAGTGTGTGAAAAGGATAATATCTGGGAGGGTTCCTTGATGAAATGTTGAGAACAGATGACAGGTGAACAAGACTGGAAATGAGAGAGAAAGTTGAGATGCTGCCCAATGAACCATGCAAATGGAGAGATTGGCTGAAAGGAAGATAATGGCTGAGAGAGCAAGGAAAGAAGAGCTAAGAGCTGTTACGAAGGTAGAATCAGGACTGGAGAGATGGAACTTGCCTGTGAAGCCCAAGGACCCAGGTTCAACTCCCCAGAACCCACGTAAGCCAGATGCACAAGGTGGCGCATGAGTCTGGAGTTTGTTTACAATGGCTAGAGGTCCTGGTGCGCTCATTCTCTCCACGTGTCCCCACTCTCTCTAATAAATAAATTTAAATTTAAATTTATAAAAAGAGGAGTTGGAGAGATAGCTTAGTGGCTAAAGTCCTCGCCTGCAAAGCCCACGTTAGCCAGATGCACAGCATGGCACATGTATCTGGAATTCGTTTGCAGTGGCTGGAGGCCCTGGTGTGCTCAGTCTCTCCTCACTTCTCTCTCTTTCTCTCTCTCTCTCTCTCCTCCCTCTTCCAAATAAATAAATAAAATAAAATACATTTTTAGAAAAAGGTAGAATCAGTAGGATTTCAACATGGGTTGGAGTTGCAACAACGAAGAGAAAGCAAAGTAAAAAGTGATTCCCGCTGTCCTTATTTTGTCAGTCGGCTAAGTGGGTGATCTCACTGACGGAAAGAGAAAACCTGGAGGGAGGAGATGCTTCATGGACCCAGGGATGCCGGGATGTGAAAACTCTGAGGCCTCTGCCAGCCAAAGTACACGGGAGCAGCGGGGCCCTTGAGCTCCCGTTCTGGATGGTCTAGAATGAAGATGTAAATCAAAACTTAGCTTTTGGCTTCTGTGATTCATTTCCTTTCACTTCCACAAAGATATATAAATACATTTAAGCTGTGACAGGTTTCAACAATACATATAAATTAATTTATTTCTTGAATAACATGCCCCTTTGTTATAGTTTGGGTGCCAAACATTCCCCCCAAAGCTCAGGTGCTGAAGGCACAGTCCCTGTTACTACAGTGTTCAGAGGTGGGTCTCTTGGGAAGTGGCTAAATTATGAGGGCTTTGAGCTGATCTTTGGACCAATGGGTCATCACAAGCATGTCCTTGAGAACCACATCCTGTTCCAATCCCTTTTCTCTCTGTGCTTCCTTGGGACATGAATAGCCATGACCTTCGGCCCTGGCCTTCTGCCATAAAACTTTTGCTTCATTATGTGGAGCCTGAGGGGGGAGGCCCAATCCAGAAAACGTGGCTTCTTTCAGCTAATGACAATTTCTAGAGAAGGAATCGGCCTTCCTTCTTCAGCAGCCAGAGCTCCTGGAAGCTGGAGAAATAAGTGTGACAATCCCGGAGGGGGTGCCTGACAGCATCCTGATTCCTCTGTGCACACGGGTCTGGAACTCACATTTAGATTAAAAGTACATCTTACAGACCTCTCCCTTTTAGTTGCTAACGTGACTTCATTCTTCAGTGCTGCAAAGCGTGCCAGAGGCTGGTGGGCCACAGTCTTTTGAATCACTTTCTTCTTGAGGGCCACTCGAGTTGTTTCCAACATTTCAGTGTTACAAACAATACAACAGGCCAAATGACCCTGCCAGGTTCTGGAACCCAAGACACCAGCAACCAGCTGAAGTCGCTGGAGCCCCGACAGAAGCAGACATGGAGGGCGAATGCTTGAAGAAGCGAGGCGCAGCGATGTAAGGTCTTCATTTTGGCAGCATGGCTCCATTTGGCATTTTGTAGCCCAGAAGCAAGGGCTCTGATGGAAAAATCCACAGTGGATTCAGTAAAGTGGAGCTGGGAAGGCACTGAAGGAAGCAGAGAAATCCTAGCAGAGATGTTAAAGGAGGTAGAGAAAGGGTCCCTGCACTGATCCCCTAAGCATGCATGCTTGGAACAGAACAAAACAGCTCAGCTGAGCAAATGATCTGACCAGATCTGCTGCCCAAAGAAACAGAACTTGAACTTTAAGCCCACCCAGGCAATTACTTCCTAAAGCAAGGAAGGAAGCTAACAGATATCAAAGTCATCCAAACTTCACATTCATAATATGCAGGAAACAGTCCAAAATAATTTGACATGTAAAACAAAAATCAAGAAGATGGAAACCATTCTCAAGAGAAAAGGAAGGCCCCCTCATCTGACCCTGACATGAAACAGATGTTGAAACGAACAGAGAAGGGTATCAGGACAGTAAGTCTGTCTCTAGTAAAGTAAAGCAAAATATGTGCTTGGTAGATAAAGATGTAAGAAAACTCTGCAGAGATATTTTTAAAATCTAATGGAAATTCTAGAACTGAAAAAACAAAATATCTAAAAATGTTAATTTGTTGGATGATCTTGGTTATCAAAGGAAGATATGTAAAAATAAAAAATGTAAGAAAATTCAAAAATAAAGTAATAAAATCATTTAAGGAGATAAGCAGAAAGAAAAAAAAAGGATTAAAGCCAGGCGTGGTGGCACACGCCTTTAATCCCAGCACTCGGGAGGCAGAGATAGGAGGACCACCATGAATCCGAGGCCAGCCTGAGACTACATAGTGAATTCCAGGTCAGCCTGGGCCAGAGTGAGACCCTACCCGGGGGACAGGGCGGGGGGGGATTAGAAAAGATATGGACAAAGAAATTCCCAGATCATATCAAATGGTTTTATATATAGGCAATCCCAGGAGAAGAGGGCGAGAGTAATGGCCAAATTTTCCCAAATTTGTTGAAAGACAAAAATTTACAGATTCAACATGCTTTGTCAACACCAGTTAAAAGACACTCGAAGATGATGACATTAAACACATTAGAGTTCAGGGACTGAGCCAAAGATTTAACCAAAGAAATCTTAAAAGTAGATTTTAAAAAAGAATAAGACTGTGCTGGAATGTAGCTCTGAAGATCACTTGTCTAGCATGTCTGAAGTCCAGAGTGTGTGTGTGTGGGGGGGGATCCTTGTTACATACAGGGAAACAGGTTACAACCAAGAACTGACCTCATTCTACAAGCCACAAGTGCTAGAGAAATATGAAATGAAATGAAAACTAAATAAACAAGCAAACAAACAAATAAAACCAATTTTAGCTGAAAGAACTAAGAGAATTCATGGCCTGCAGACTCTACTCTGCAGTAGAAGCTAAACAAGAGTTCCTCAGTCTGAAGATTCTAGATGGAAATCTGGGTTCTATGGGCAGAAGCATTCGAAGTGGTAAAAATTACTAAAGAACTATGAAAGATTTTTTTTTTCTCTTTTTTCTCTTAATTTTTTTTGTTTGTTTTGCTCATTTATTTGAGAGTGACAGACAGACAGAGACAGAAAGAGCCAGATAGAGAGAGAGATAATGGGTTTGCCAGGGCTTCCAGCCACTGCAAATGAACTCCAGATGCGTGTACCCCCTTGTACATCTGGCTAAAGTGGGTTCTGGGGAATCAAGCCTCGAACCAGAGTCCTCAGGCTTCACAGGCAAGCTCTTAACCACTAAGCCATCTCTCCAGCCCCTCTCTCTTAACTTTTAAGATAAACAGGTTTAAAGCAAAATCCCACATTGTCTTGTGGGATTTATAATATCCGCACCCATAATATGAAGGATGACTGTAAGGCACGGAGAAGGGCGGCGGGCAGGGCTCTATTTATTTGCAAGTTCCATATTTTACCCAAAGCATGACAAGGCTATACTGACTTTAAACAGTCAAGAATATGTATGCTGCAGTCACTATCGGTCACTAAAAGAAAATTCAAAGCAGAGTTTAAAAGCCCATTGAAATTTAAATGGAATTTTAAAAGTTCAGATAGGGGCTGGTTTAGTGGGTAAGCGCTTGCCTGTGAAGCTTAAGGATCATGGTTCGAGGCTTGATTCCCCAGGATCCATGTAAGCCAGATGCACAAGGTGGTGCGTGTATCTGGAATTTGTTTGCAGTGGCTGGAGGCCCTGGCGTGCCCATTCTCTCTCTCTCTCTCTGTCTTTTTCTCTCTCTGTTTTAAAATTCAGATAATTTTAAGGGCAGGAAGTGAAGAATATAGGCTCAAAAATAAAGGGGATGAGTAAAGAAAGTTATAAAATGGTAAGCCCACCCAGACATATGATTATTTATCATTACATACATATCACTAATTATGTTAAATAGTAAAAAACAATTCAATCAAAAGGCAGAAACTGTCAGAAAGAAGTTAAAAATTTTAAAAATATGTACTATAACAATTATAAAAAATAAAGGACTATAGTGGGTATAAACATCAGACAAAATAGTTCAAGATGTGAGTTAAAATAGGTCAAAGCGCAAAAACCCCTGCTACCCATGACGATGACCTTACCTAGAAATAACTTTGCTAATATGATTCAATATATGATCCAATCAAGAGAGGGTGGTCACAGAGTGTTAGGGTGCACCTTAATGTCTGGTATTCTTAGAAGGGGAAGATTTGAAAACAGAGAAAGAAACAAGACACCAGGGAGAGGACAATACCATGATGAAAAATACAGATATTTGATTCATTGACCAGCCAAGACCCACCAAAGGTTGCAGGCAGTCACTGTTACTAGAAGAAGCAAAGAAAGTGTTCCTTTAGAGCCCTCAGATGACACATGACCCCGCCAATACCTTCATTTCAGAGTTTCGTATTCCAAAACTGAAACAAAATTAGTTGCTGTTGTTTGAAGCATCCTACGTGTGTAATTTTTAATTTTCAAGGCTAAAAAAGGATTATCAGAAATAAACAGAGGCATTTTCTTATAATGAAAGTATCAGTAAATTGAACAAGGGCTAGAGAAATGGCTTAGCAGTTAAGGCAATGGCTGCAAAGCCAAAGGACCCTGGTCCAATTCCCCAGGACACACGTAAGCCAGACACACAAGGTGGCATATGTGTCTGGAGTTTATTTGCAGCAGATGGAGGCCCTGGCATACCCATTCTCTCTCTCTTTCTCTCTCTCTCTCTCTCTCTCTTTCTTTCTCTATATCTATCTTTATCTCTATATGCCTCTCTCTCAAATGAATAAATAAAAATAAAATATTAAAAATAAATAAATTGAACAAAACTATGTAAGGCAAAAGCAAACATGATTAAAGGAAGCAATTGGAAACTCTACAATCTAAGAGTTAATCATACTTATCAATTAATACAATAACTGCAATGTAAAATAAATCAGCAATGATAGAGAAGAATAAAGTGACCAGCCACATAAATACATAAAGGAAATAATAATTGCTATTCTTAGAACATTCCTTTCTGCTTTCTATAATTTTCCTCATGTCCCCAATTATATCCTTGGTCTTTCTTTTGAAATAAAATATATATGCCCTATTTCCTCCTAAAACTTGTGCTTGTAAATGTTTTAAATTTACTTTGAAAATCTTTCATAAATCATTACTTATGCAAAGTTTTAAAAACAAAACAAACAAAAACCTCTGCGTCTTGGCAATCCTTTTGAAGTCCCCTCCTTTTTAACTAATGTATTTCTTTACAAAATTGTTATTTTCAAAATTAATATTCCTTCTTTCATATATTTATGATTGGGTTTCCTTAAAAATAACAGCAAATGCTTCTAGATGGCTTCAGCTATTTTTTAAAAATCGCTTGCTACATCCCCATGAAGTAAGTCCTAGGGCTCTTACTGAATTAGAGATGAGAACAGGGCTGGAGAGATGGCTTAGCGGTTAAATGCTTGCCTGTGAAGCCTAAGGACCCCGGTTCGAGGCTCGGTTCCCCAGGTCCCACGTGAGCCAGATGCACAAGGGGGCGCACGCATCTGGAGTTTGTTTGCAGAGGCTGGAAGCCCTGGCGCGCCCATTCTCTCTCTCTCCCTCTATCTGTCCTTCTCTCTGTGTCTGTCACTCTCAAATAAATAAATAAATAAATAAATAAATAAATAAATAAATAAATAGAGATGAGAACAGGCGACACAGAGACAGAAAGTCACTGGCTCATGTTACAAAGCTGGCAAACGAAGAAGGCAGATTCTCACCAGGAAGTTGGGCCCTGTGTATGTACCTCTCACTAGTGACTTGCAGAGTCTACCTTCCTATGCTGCCAAATGAAATGGCTTGCATTTCCTTTCCTTCCAAATTTCCTCTTTACCAACTTCATCCTTAAATATTCTGATCATTCTATCAGTTATGTAATATTTCTCATCAAAATGCCCCCACAGACTGTTCTGGAAGAGGAAGGAGCACAGTAGGAAGGGGATAAGGAGGGGCAAAAGAGGGTGCTGGGGATGAGTATCACCAAAGCATTTGATATGTGTGTAAGAAAATGTCATGACAAAATCCACAAATCCATGCTAGTTTAAAAACACACGCACCCCCAAATGTCCCTTAACTTATCCCTGGAACCCAAATGTGTGAGGTAATATAGAAAACTTTGCAGATGTAATTAAAGGTCTTGAGATGTCAGTATTGCTTATGAATCTAAGTACAATCTTACAGATCTTGAGAGACGTGGGGAGGTCGGGTGCCCATGGTGAGAATTGGAGGGGCGGACCTGTAAATATGGAGTGACTCAGGGAAGAAATGTTTGCAGCTATCAGGGGATAGAAAGAAAAAGGGGTGGGGTGGGGAGACAAAGTCTCCCTTGCGCTTTGGTGGGGGGAGAGTATGCAGCCTGTTCTGCGTTGATTTTTTACCAATGACTGACTGCCAACTTCTTGCCTCAAAAAAATTATTCCTAATCTCTTTTAAAGCTTTTCAGTTAGTGGTCATTTGTTACAACCACCACAGAAAATTGATCTACCCTTTCTCCTTGTTGTAGGGAGGCAAACCTTAGGCTTAGAGGTCACTGAAGGGACCCTACTTCCTATTTCCCTGGTACCATTAGAAAGAAAAGAGACAGTTCCTCCTGATCAGAGGAACAAAAAGGCCCAGGGAGAGCTTTCCAACCTGGCATGCTAGTTACCCCTTAATGAGGATGAACTACAGCCCCAAGAAGCGCCCCCGCCCCCCGCAGTAGTATAGTTGCTCATAGAAGCTCTGTCCACCTTTCTGAATTCTGACTCGAAAGACATCACTTTTTCTTTCCTTTTCACTTTCTTTTCTTTGGATGCCAGCAGCAACCTTACGCATGCTTGCCCTGACATGTTTGGACTTGTACATCTTTCTATTCCAGTCTCTGAAGCCTGACTCGTAACCCCCCGCCCCTTCTCTCTTTCTTTTGGGGTATCCTCCTACTCTCTCAGGACATTCTCTGACCAGTGAGCCCCAGCGATCCTTCACCTCCCACAGAACTGGGGTTGCAGGTGTCGCCTTCTTTATATTTATATGAAGGACACAGACAATTTCAGTTTCATTCAAAACATGTTGGATGAGATAAACATGTAAAATAAACACTGTTTTTGTCCTGGAAAAAAAAAAAAAAAACAACTAAGATCAGCATTGGGCAGCAATAGACAGGATAACTTCAAGCAAAATACAGTAAGTGGTGCATTGGGAGACTGGGAATGGCTCTGGGGCCACAGAGGAGGACTTGAGACCACTGTGGCCAGCCTCCCGAGCAGGTGAGGTTCAAGCTGAGGCTTACCCAGGTACTAAAAGTGGACTACCCAATGGGCGGTGCTCCAGGTAAAAGGAACAGCAGGTGCAGAGACCAGGGCCAGCTCCTCTTGCAGGTCATTAGCATCGGCATACACCTTTTCTTCCACTGGGTTCATCATACCCACAAAGCATCTTTGCTTTTGTGCCATGTGTTTGACAGTACTTTATGCATGGTTATGAGTCATGACGTCATCTTAATCTACTTCATTTTCTCACTTTCTAGCCTTATAGAATTCTTCAGTGGACCAGTAGGTGAGGGCTGGGGATGGGAGATTCATCTCCAGACATATTCGTTGCACATTCTTAGATTCATAAAGTAGCTGTTATTTAAAAACAGTATCTTGGGCTGGAGAGATGGCTTAGCGGTTAAGCACTTGCCTGTGAAGCCTAAGGACCCCGGTTCGAGGCTCGGTTCCCCAGGTCCCACATTAGCCAGATGCACAAGAGGGCGCACTCATCTGGAGTTCGTTTGCAGAGGCTGGAAGCCCTGGCACGCCCATTCTCTTTCTCTTCCTCTATCTGTCTTTCTCTCTGTGTCTGTCACTCTCAAATAAATAAATAAATAAATAAATAAAATTTTTTAAAAAAAAACAGTATCTTATTTGTACTTATTTATTTGACAGAGAAAGAGGGAGAGAGAGAAAGAGAATGGGCATGCCAGAGCCTCCAGCCACTGCAAATGAATTCCAGACGCGTGCATCCCATTGTGCATCTGGCTTACATGGATCCTGGAGAATTGAACCTGGATCCTTTGGCTTTGCAGGCAAATGCCTTAACCACTAAGCCATCCCTCCAGCCCTGGTAGCTGCTTTTTAGTACATTAGTTTCTAAATTAAATAAATGGGACTCAACAGGCATACCAAACATGCACAGGTTGACAAAAATATGAGGGAATGGCCATTCTTCCTCTCATCCAAGCCCCAAAGTGATCTTTAGCAGTTCATGCAACCCTCAGTAGTTGCAAAGACCATTCCAGTAGATTGTGAACTCCTTGTGGGCATCAGTGGACACTCCATCCTCACTTGTATCTAACCCTGACTTTTGGATCAGAAGCTGCATTGCTAGTTATGCTTTTCTTTTGTTTGCTTTTGTCAAAGAGAGAGACCCCTGTTGGGGTCTGCCCTATGTAGAGCTCCTGATTACGGAGGGTCCTCTGTCAACAATGTTCGGTAAGATGTTCAGAGTTGTCCGGTCACTGCCTTGATCAAGATCATCATAATGACATCAGTTTGTAATGTTTAGAGATAAACACAACAGCCGGGCGTGGTGGCGCACGCCTATCATCCCAGCACTTGGGAGGCAGAGGTAGGAGGATCACCAAGAGTTCAAGGCCACCCTAGGCTGAGTGAGACCCTACCTCGAAAAACCAAAAAGAAAAGAAAAGAAAAAGGAAAAGACAACAATTTGGCTACTGTGACTTGTATTAATAGCTTCAAACTTCCCCAAACAACGTTGAAAGTCAGTAAACAGCTTGATAATAAGGAAATCAGGAATTAGGGAGCCGGCTCAACAGGGAAGAGTGCGCTGTGCAAACACAGGGCCTGGTTGGCCCTGAGTTCAATTGTTAGCATCCACATAAACAGCTGGGTCTGGCCACACCTGCAACCCCAGTTCTGTGGGAGGGGAAGGATCGCTGGGGCTCACTGGTCAGAGGTCTGACTGAGACAGTGAGACGCTCATTTCAATGATCAAAGGCTCAAGAGCGCAGAGGAGGCATCGAGCGGTCTGCGCCGGCCTCCGCACGCATGTGCATGGGGTGCACACGTCTGCACATGCAACTTACCCACGCCAGAACACACACACAAGACGAGAGAGAGAGAAAATGTATTTTTGCATTTTCTTCCGAGAATGAATGGCAATGAGATTAGCAAAGAGAAGTTCAGGAAATGACAGACTTTAGAGATGCGATGGAGTCAGTTCAGAGCACAGCCCCCCCCCACCCCCACTTCCTTTCCCATTCCAGAAGCATTTGCTTGGCTGGTATGCAGCTTCCAACTCCCGGCTCAAGTAGGACTTTGTTTATCTTTGCAGGGACAATTAACTGGCAGGAATGTGTAACATGGTAAAGCACCACCAAAACAAACAGCTCCCACAAAACTCCATGCAGAAGCAGCCATTGTCGCCAGACTCATCCTCGAGTCAGAAGCCACGTGCTAATAATGGTTGAATTTCATTTCACCCAGACAGGCTGATCTACCGCAAAAGAGATGATGCTGTCCGCTGCTTACAGGGAAAACCTGGACCCACAATGGGCCCGAATTTTACAGCCCAGATGAGCAACCCGTTCACTCCACTCACCTAGGGTCACAGACCCCATGGGGCTCCCTGTCTATCCAGCTGGAAAATGTGGTACGATGGGAGCTTGGCCTAAAAGTCATTTGTGGTACAGCTGAGCTGCTGTCCGGCGGGGTATCAGAGAGGAAGGCTGGCCAAGCCTGAGTTACAAAGCCCTGCGGAATGGGCTGTGGATAGTAAAAGTTAGTTTCCCTCCTAGATGAGAGAAGAGAGGGGGACAAAGAACCATAAACTAAAAGAGTGTCTGGGGCTGGAGAGATGGTGTAGTGGTTAAGCGCTTGCCTGTGAAGCCTAAGGACCCCGGTTCGAGGCTCGATTCTCCAGGACCCACGTTAGCCAGATGCACAAGGGGGCGCACGCCTCTGGAGTTCGTTTGCAGTGGCTGGAGCCCTGGCGCGCCCATTCTCTCTCCCTCTCTCTCTCTCTCTGTCTCTGTGACTCTCAAATAAATAAATAAAAGTAAACCAAAAAAATAAAAATAAAAGAGGGTTTGGCTGGGAAGAAGAAAGTATTCAGTGGAAGGGAAACAGGAGAGAGGAGACAAAAGATAATGAGAGGGAATCATGGTGAAATCAAGATATATTATGTACACACACGAAAAATCTGAAAAGTTTTAAAAATTTAGTCCAAAAAAAGCTAGCTTCCAAAATACAGGGAGATTTCATTATGCTGGCAAGAATATTCTAGAAAAGGACGGACAGAGAATCGTCTTTGCTCGCAGACAGATGAGTGTATGTATCTCTCTCTGTTTCCATTTGGCCTCTGTCAAAAGTCAGTTCTCTTGGGCTGGAGAGATAGGTTAGCAGTTAAGAGCTTGCCTGTGAAGCCTAAGAACCCCTGTTCAAGGCTTGATTCCCCAGAACCCATGTTAGCCAAATGCACAAGGGGGCGCATGCATCTGGAGTTTGTTTGTAGTGGCTGGAAGCCCTGGTATTCCCATTCTCTCTCTCTCTATCTCTCTCTCTCTCTCTCTCTCTCTCTCTCTCTCTCTCTCTCTCTGTCACTCTAAAATAAGTAAATGCAAATGAACATTGGTGGCACACACCTTTAATCCCAGCCCTCAGAAGGCAGAGGTAGGAGAATCGCCATGAGTTCGAGGCCACCCTGAGACTACATAGTGAATTCCAGGTCAGCCTGGGCTACAGTGAGACCCTACCTCAAAAAAACAAAAAAAAAAGAACAACAAAAAAAAATTTTTTAAGTCATAGTTCTCAGGTTGGAGAGATGGGTTAGTGGTTAAGGTGCTTGCCTGCAAAGGCAAGGGACCCAGGTTTGATTCCCCAGGACCCGTGTAAGCACAAGGTAGTGCATGCTTCCGGAGTTCATTTGCAGCAATTAGAGGCCCTGGCACATCCATTCTCTTTCTCTTCTCTCTCAAATAAATAAATAGAAATAAAATATTTTTTAAACAAAGACATAATTCTCTGTAAAATGGATCTGGCTTCCATGAAGAGCCCACACAAAGGACAAGCTCTCTGCAGTATCCTCTATGTCTTCCCTGATACGAGACTATGGGCAGATCAGCTTTGCTGACTCAGGGACAAGCTGAAGGAAAATGAGAGCAGAGCTTCCCTCCTCACTGAAGGCGAAAATGTTTACATAGGAAATATGCACATGGGGCGTGAGAGATGCTGGAGCAGTTCAGGTGCTTGCCTGTGAAGCCTAAGGACACAGGCTTGATTCCCCAGGTCCCATGTAAGCCAGATACACATGGTGACCCATGTGTCTGGAGCCTGTTTGCATTGGCTGGAGGCCCTGGCATGCCCGTTCTCTCTCTGTGTAATTAATAAAGAAATAAAAATTAAAAGTATTAAAAAACAAAGTATGCACCTGAATAGGAAGATCACAGATTGAAAAGAGGAAACACTCAGCAAAGGGAATGTTTGTCCTCAAGGGAAATGGATAATTAGTCTTGCCTGGGATATTCATTAACAAGTGTCCCAGAAATGCTGGCTCCTGAGCCAAGGTCTGGAACTCACAATGTTTTGGAAGTGTAGCTTTTGGCCTTGAAGGAGAAGACTTCTGATAAAACCTACAAGATCTCAGATAGCTCTCTCTAGACCCCAAAGGGGGGAAAGGGTTGGTTTCCAAGAAGCCTGGAGAACTAAAAATGGAGCTTGGAGTATTTCATTTCCATGATCAATAACATTTGTTTGGTGTTTAATTACCTGTTAGGTAGGGGGGGCCCTAGACAGTCACAGGAGAATTGCTTAGGGCAAGTAAATCACTAGGTGGGAGGCAGGAGTAGAAGAGGTGACTCCTGTCTCTAGTTGACAAAATCGACAGACCCCAGCGACAGAGTTGAGCATGTTTCTCTGCTCACCCTGTCAAGGATGAGAACTACTACCTCTGCTGAGCTAATAATGTTCTGAATCTTCTAGAAGTCTGCCCTCTGCTTCACTCTTCATGGGTTTACTTATTTTAAATATTTTTATTTATTTACTTGCAAGCGAAAAGAGATACAGAGAAGAGAAACATACGCAGAGAGTGGGCACACCAAGGCCTCTAGCCACTGCAAATGAACTGCAGATGCATGCACCACATTGTGCATCTGGCTTTTATACGGGTACCGAGGAATTGAACCCAGGTCGTCAGGCTTTGCAGGCAAGCTCTTTAACCGCTAAACTATCTCTCCAGCCCTCATGTATTTATTGATTCATTCAATAACTGCTAATGGAGTTCCTCACATGTGCCAGGCCCAATGCGAGGCCTCCACATTTTAAGAAAAATACGAACTTATGCTTGCTCTCAGGGTGCTTATATGTGTGAAAACATTCATAAGGAAATAGTAGACAAGAATGATAACTAAATCTATGAGCTTAGTTCGTTGTCAGAGCTGCATGAGTCAGACCTTGATTATATTTTTAGAGGATTCTGGGATTGAACAAGTAAACATACTGAGAATAATGAGGCTTGATTTATAGCAGTCAAAGAAAGACATGCAACCTTACAATGGGAAGCACCAGTACAAAGCCGTGGTGAATATTCCTATATCAATTGATATATTTAATCTAATATATATATCTAAACTATCTCTCCAGCCCTGTTTTTTATTTGTTAATTCTTTTTAGAGGTAGGGTCTCAGTCTAGCCTATACTGACTTGGAATTCACAATGTAGTCTCAGGGTGGCCCCAAACTCACAGTGATCCTCCTATCTCTGCCTCCCAAGTGCTGGGATTAAAGGCGTGCACCACCATGTCCAGCTGCCTGGCCTTTTATTATAAGAAAAATCCTTCCTCCAAACCCCGTATTATGGAATAGTATCTTCATATACAAAGTATAAGAAAGTCACAATGTTACAGAATTGTACTGATTCTTATGATTTTGTTATTGTTGTTGTTTTTCGAGGTAGGGTCTCGCTCTAGCCCAGGCTGACCTGGAATTCACTATGTAGTCTCAGCGTAGCCTCGAACTCACAATGATCCTCCTACCTCTGCCTCCCAAGGGCTGGGATTAAAGGAGTGTGCCACCATGCCCGGCTGATTCTTAGAATCTTGGGTCCTGGCTGTTAGTTCTCAGTTCTTCTCCCTCGGGATGATTAGAAGAGAAGAATGATTTCATGAAGGGTGTCATAGTTGGAGTGTTCATCTGGCCTAAGGTGGAAGATGGGAACTTCAGAGATAGACAGACGTGTATTTGTTGCAAAGCTTTTATTTTCAAAGTCTCAGCCGTTGAAGTTGCACACAAGAGCTGAGCACCATACTCTGATAGCACACATTCACAGAGGGGCAAAGAGACCACTTCTAATTTTTAGAATCAAGGAAATAATTCTTTGTTGTTGTTGTTTTGTTTTGTTTTGTTTTGTTGTTGTTTCTTCAAGGTAAGGTCTCACTCTAGCTCAGGATGACCTGGATTTCACTATGTAGTCTCAGTGTGGCCTCGAACTCACGGTGATCCTCCTACCTCTGCCTCCTGAGCGCTGGGATTAAAGGCATGTGCCACCACGCCTGGGTAAGGAAATAATTCTTAAAGGCCTATTATAGATGTCCCACCACATTTCTTTAGATGCAGTAAGTTCCCAAGCCTATTCCCCAGACAGTTGCTAGAAAGGGAAACAGAACTTGTGTGACGAGCTTAGAGAAAGCATGCAGGCTCTGATGGATGCTGGGGGAAAGTCTATCAGTCCAGGCTAGACATTGTCACCACATGGTCTGTTGAGAGGCTTCAGAGTGTGTTTTCCTGTCTGTGGCAAAAATAGTTATGAAAGAAGGATATAAGAGAGATGTTGAGGGGCTGGAGAGATAGATTGGTGGTTAAGGTGCTTACCTACAAAGCCTGAGGACCCAGGTTTGATTCTCTAGGACCTAGCAAACCAGATTCAAAAGCTGGCGCATGTGTCCGGAGCTCATTTTCAGTGGCAGGAGGCCCTGGTGCGCCCATTCTCTCTGTCTCTCTATCTGCCTCTTTCTATCTCAAATAAATAATTTCTTTTCTTTTCTTTTTTTTTTTTTTTTTTTTTTGGTTTTCGAGGTAGGGTCTCACTCTAGCTCAGGCTGACCTGGAATTCACTAGGTAGCCTCAGGGTGGCCTCGAACTCATGGTGATCCTCCTACCTCTGCCTCCAGAGTGCTGGGACTTAAAGTGTACGCCACCACACCCGGCCTGTCTCTCTCTTCAAGGCCACCCTGAGGCTACCTAGTGAATTCCAGGTCAGCCTGAGCTAGAGTGAGACCCTACCTCGAAAACCAAAAAAAAAAAAAAAAAAAAAAAAAAGAGAGAGAGAGAGAGAAGGTAGAGAGATGGTTTAGCGGTTAAGCGCTTGCCTGTGAATCCTAAGGACCCCAGTCCGAGGCTTGATCCCCAGAACCCATGTAAGACAGATGCACAAGGCCAATGGAGGGGAGGGGGTGGCGCATGTGTCTGGAGTTCATTTGCAGTGGCTAGAGGCCCTGGTGCACCCATTCTCTCTCTCGCTGCCTCTTTCTCTATCACTCTCAAATAAATAAATAACAATAAACAAAAAGCGAGAGAGATGTTGAGGAGAATAGCCATTAATTAAATATGGGGGAGGGGCTTCACATGAGAGAACAAAATGAAAGAAGATCTGAGGGTGGATGAATCTCTTTTCAAAATTGATCCATAGCAGCGACAGAAAGATGGGGAGCCACTCACTTCTATTTCCAGAAACGTGTACACTATTCCAAGACTTGAAGTGCAGTTGTGGTTATCAATGAACAAACAAATTGCTAAGTACCCAGCAAATCATACAACTGGAGCATACAGTATGAGGTAAGAAAGGGGTAATGTTGGTAAGAGAGACACATGCAAGGAACTCTTCGTGAACCACTTCATCCCCCACGAGTCAAGAAAAGTGAGAAGGCGACAGCTGTGCAATGCCTGACTTGGCTTAATCAGGACAAATTAGTTAAGAAAATAGACCAGGCATGGTGGCACATGCCTTTAATCCCAGCACTTTACAAGACAGAGGTAGGAGGTTCACCATGAGTTCAAGGCCACCCTGAGACTACATAGTGAATTCCAGGTCAGCCTGGGCTACAGCAAGACCCTACCTTGAAAAAAAAGAAAGAAAGAAAAATAAATAGCAATAGGAGGACGGTGGCTTAAGACTTTGACAAGCATCAGCTCAGTTAGACACGAACTTTCAATAGCAGGGCCAAGATTGTCAAAGATCAGGAAAAGAAACAGAAGGTTGGGAACTCCATGAAGACATTCCCATGATAACCCCATCTGATGCTGCTGTCCCCACCCTGTGAGGGACAACTGTGAGAGTTTAAGCATTCAGTCGCTCAAAGTGCCCTGTGACAACCCTGAATAGACCCTATTGCTGAAGACTCCATACGCAGCTGACACGTAAAATGGAACGGCATGGCTGGAAGCCAGGAGACAGTCAGCGCGTTCAGTGCCAGAAGGTGCTACATGGGCGACCAATATCTGCCCAAGCAACTCATGGTCTAACCTAATTAGCAATTGTGTGGTGTGATGCCCACACAAGTGCAATAGTGGCACACAGCCATGGTGGAGAACCAACTGCTCTTGATTTGGTAACTGATCCGCACAGTGGTATGAGACCCATAGTTGGAGCTGGGAAACAAGTCAGAACCATACCCAAGCATAAGCCCACTCTCCAATATCAAGCTACCATCAATCATGGGGTACAAGAGGGCCTACACCTATTCAACTCTCTCAAAAAAGTATTATCCCAGTTTTCCGGGTGCTAACCTACTCTCCGTTGGAGAATCTGCTTCTCTTTTTCAGATAGATGCAGATCCTAAGGAGAGAGTTGCCCCAACATACCTCAAAAGGGGCCCAACTGAAACTAAGGACAATTGGCGAAACAAGCAAGGGTGATATTTTCCTGATGAACCGGAAACCAGCACAAAGGGGAAGGAGACCAACACAGAGAAAAATCAACTCCTACCAAACCAGAGAGCCAGAGCTTCAGAGGCCCCCAACACCTCAGCACTGAAGCAGACCAAAAATGAACCCAACATGGCTCAGGGAAATTTTGCAGAAGAGGGGGTGGAAAGAATGTCAGAGTTACATGTTGGGTCATGATAAGCAGAGACATTTATCGTACCAGTAACTGTGGGCTAACTCCACAATGCACGATCCATATACATCAACAAGGAAGGTCCATTGGGAGGGGGTAGATCATGGATGAACCTAAACAATGGTACCTGTATTTGCTGAAAAGAAAACTAATAAATTAAATTTTAAAAAAAAGAAAAGAAAAGAAGCAAGAGGCCACCATCATCCCTGAAAAGGCCTGGATGCGGGGCGGTAATGGCAGCTGCGTGGCTTTATGCGCGCTGCACACCTGCTCAGCGCCTTGACCTCCTCATCCTCACCCGGAGGAAGGCCTCCTCCCCGGGCTTACCACAAAACCAAAGAGGCATTGCACGTCCAGCAACTCGTTAGGGGGCCTGGCACAAAGGGAGGCTTTCCTCTACACATGCTGCTGCTGCTGCTGCTGCTGTAAATGCAACAACAGAGAGATAGTTACCATCACTTTCGAAATGGTTTTAAACCAAAGAAGAGACGTGCTGAACATGTAGCTCAGCGGTACAGTGCTTATCTGCATAGACAAGGCCCTGGCTTCCATTCCCAGCATCACCAAGTGCATGTGCGCACACACACACACACACACACACACACACACACACACACATGCACACGCACATGCCACACACACACACCAATAACAAAGAAGGAAGGAAGGAAGGAAGGAAGGAAGGAAGGAAGGAAGGAAGGAAGGAAGGAAGGAAGGAAGGAAAGAAGGAAGGAAAGAAGGAAGGAAGGAAGGGGAAGGGGAAGGGAAGGACAAATGAAAGAAAGAAAGAAAGAAAGGAAGGAAGGAAGGAAGGAAGGAAGGAAGGAAGGAAGGAAGAAAGAAAGGAAGAAAGAAAGAAAAACATTGGCTAGAGAGATGGCTTAGCAGTTAAGGCACTTGCCTGAAAAGCCAAAGGACCCAGGTTCAACTCCTCAGGACCCCAGTAAGCCAGATGCACAAGCTGCCGCATGTGTCTGGAGTTCATTTACATCCGCTGGAGGCCCTGGTGCACCCATTCTCTCCCTCTCTCCCTCCCTCTCCCCCCCATATAAATAAATAAAAATAAAATTTTTTTTAAGAAAAGAACACGAGAACAATATAGGAAAAAAAAATAGATTTTCTCCCATAGTTTGTTTTCAGGCAACCTCCTCCACATGCTGTAGACTTCAACTGAGATGAAAACTCCAACAGAAAATCTGCAACTGTCTTAGCCAGGTAGAAAACACACCCCAACTCCTCTGCTACTGGAACCACTGCTGGCAGTTTCTCAGAATTACTTCCAGAATAACATCCCAAAACATTTACTTTTAACTGAATGCTAACTGACAGTCACCCCCCCCCCAAAAAAAAGATCTCCAGATACATATACCACTTCGCCAGCCCTATGTGTGTGTATTTTTTCATTCTCTCTCTCAGCATCATATGAAAGCGCCCAGGATATCTCACTGCATGATGAGAGACATCACTTCCACACCCAACTGCCCGCATGAGAATCAGGCCATTCAAGACCAACCATCCCCCCACCTGACATATGAGCAAGCCCAGCAGTGACCAGACAGGTCTGGTCCAGATGAGCAGAACTCTGCAGGTGACTGATTGACTCAGGCACAAACACGAAGACTCTGTCTGAGGGCTCTGTGTTTTGGAGGTGGTTGGGGTTTAGCAAGAAGCCCATTGTTACAGCCACACACGCCTTTCCTGCGTCTTACTATCCTGGCACTCATTCAACACAGCGGCCATGCTGTGACCAAACCACATGGCAATTCCCTTGGAGTCACGTGGTAACCACCTACCCGTGTGCAAGTAAGCAACTCTAATTAAAAAAAAAAAAAAAGCATGGAAGTGTGTAGATAGGGCTTAATTGGGAAGAATGTGTGGGGAATAAGATCAAAATATATACATGTATGAAAATAGCAGAAAATAAAAAAATAGAGGGCTGGAAAGATGGCTTAGTGGCTAAGGCGCTTGCCTGTGAAGCCAAAGGCTAGGTTTGATTCCTCAGTACCCACATAAGCCAGCTGCACGTGGTGGCACATGCATGTGGAGTTCATTTGCAGTGCTTAGAGGCCCTGGCATGCCCACTCTCTCTCTCTTTCTCAAATAAATAAACATAAAATATTTTAAAATAAATGATAGGGGTGGGCGTGGTGGCGCACGCCTTTAATCCCAGCACTCGGGAGGTAGGAGGATCGCCGTGAGTTCGAGGCCACCCTGAGACTACATAGTGAATTCCAGGTCAGCCTGGACCAGAGTGAGACCCTACCTTGAAAAACCAAAACTAAATAAATAAATAGATAGATAAATAATAGACAAGATAGGTAGATAGATGATAGATGATAAATAGATGATAGCAAGATAGATAGATAGATAGATAGATAGATAGATAGATAGATAGATAGATAGATAGATAGATAGGTAGATAGATGTAAAACTTCTGCAGGCTCTTCCCTCTCTCCCACCTCACCCATCCTTCTCCATTCCCCAGTAAGCCAGATGCACAAGGCAGCACATGCATCTAGAGTTTGTTTGCAGTGGCTAGAGGCCCTGGTGCACCCATTCTCTCTCTATCTGACTCTTTCTCTATCACTATCTCAAATAAATAAGAATATTTTTTTTTAACACAGTGAGGGTGAAAGAGATTGCTCAGTGGTTAGAACCACTTTCTGTGTAAACATGAGGTTCTGAGGAGGCCTGAGAGACTGCTTGAGGTCAGCCCCAGCACGCACATGGATAGCTAGGCATGAGGTCCTGCAGGTCCCGCAGGGAAGCAGAGACCTGAGAATCAGCAGAGCTCTGGAGAACCAGGGGAGGTAGGAGAGTCCTCTAGAGTCAGAGTGGGTAGAGGAGTGATGGAGCAGGACCATGTTTCCCTCCAGCCACCCAGGTGAGCACACCCTGCTGCAGAAGAGTGTATGGGGTGCCACATGGGCACACATGCACGCACATATGTATACATACTCATACGGCACACACATATATGCACACCATACTGAACACACAATACAGTACACAACAAGAAAAAAAATGCAGTCAACAGCTCTTGAGAAATAGTGATTTCTTTGTTTCTAGAAATACTCAAAGAGAGGTTGGCTGACAAAATACCAGCAAAATTTCAAGAAAGTTTCATGCTGGAAAAGAACAGATGGAATCCTGCTAAGTCTGGCATTCACAAAAAGGAAAAAAAGAAACCTGGGCTGGGCTGGGCTGAGCTGGGGAGATGGCTTAGCGGTCAAGGGCCTTGCCTACAAAGCCTAAGGACCCAGGTTCAAGTCCCCAGTACCCACGTAAGCCAGATGCACAATGTGGTGCATGCATCTGGAGTTCCGTTGCAGCAGCTAGAGACCCTGGCACACCCATTCTCTCTCTGCTTCTTGATCCAATAAATGAAGTAATTAGGGGCTGGAGAGATGGCTTAGTGGTTAAGCGCTTGCCTGTGAAGCCTAAGGACACCGGCTCAAGGCTCGATTCCCCAGGACCCACGTTAGCCAGATGCACAAGGGGGTGCACATGTCTGGAGTTCGTTTGCAGTGGCTAGAAGCCCTGGCGTGCCCACTCTCCTCTCTTTCTCTCTGCCTCTTTCTCTCTCTACCTGTTGCTCTCAAATATATAAATAAAAATAGAGGGCTGGAGAGATGGCTTAGTGGTTAAACGCTTGCCTGTGAAGCCTAAGGACCCCGGTTCGAGGCTCGGTTCTCCAGGTCCCACGTTAGCCAGATGCACAAGGGGGCGCACGCGTCTGGAGTTCGTTTGCAGAGGCTGGAAGCCCTGGCGCGCCCATTCTCTCTCTCTCCCTCTATCTGTCTTTCTCTCTGTGTCTGTCGCTCTCAAATAAATAAATAAATAAATAAAAATTAAAAAAATAGACAAAAAATTTTTAAAAATAAATAAATAAATAAATAAAGTAATTAAATAGGAAAAAACTGGTGTTTGGGGGAATTACCATGTACCTGTCCAGTTGCAAAGGTGTGTGAGGCTCACTGCTTGACTGACTCCAAAGGCTATCCTTTCACGTACACCTCGCCTCTTCCTCAAGCATATTTACTAGGAAGACCCAAAGCTAACTGGCCAGAGACAGGTATTTGCTTGATGCCAGCCTGAAATTGAATTAAAACAAACAAAAAAAAAACAATCCGGGTACATTGACAGGATTTCCTGCTGCTGCATGCCCACAAAGGAATCTGGGAAGTTGCTCTGTGAAGAAATACAGTCATCAATGTGATTTGAGCATCTCCTTGTGTGCCAACCACTGATCTGGGCACAGGTCATCACGCAGGAAGTAAAGCCGACAGGCCGCCTGCCTTGATGAACGTCATGTGGAGTAAGCGCCAGGAAACACGGTGAGAGGCAGACAGCAAGAGAGCGCTGAAGAGAGAGGTCTCCGAGGCTGCTCTCGGGGTGTTCGAGAAACCTGCACGATTCTCCATCAACCACCTGCCTTGCTGACTCCCTCTCTGGCCACCTTCCATTCTTCCAATCCCCAAGGGTCTTAAGGGCAGCTCTCCACGGTGCATGGGCTCGTCACCACCTCTTGGATGCAGAGTGGGAGGGGACATTTTTGAAGATCGGCCGGCCGGACACCATTAGAGGAAGATGAGCAAATGTTTCTTACACTGATTCTACATGTCATGTCTCGAATTTAGGGTCTCCAGGTTTTTATTCCTCATAATCAGGAAGATAGTGAGAAGATGATTTCCCCCAAAATTCAGGATGGCAGAGCAAAGGTTTTGTGGCCCACAGGGTTTTACATCCTACTGCATGCAGGTATTATTATCTAATATTTCCACATCACTGCATGATAAGGAAATACATTCTCCACCCTGCCTTATAATAATAAATAAAATCATTTGAAAACAAAGAGAGAAAAAAAAAAAACTTCTTTTTCCAAAGCCCTCATAGGAGAGAGGCCAGAGAAACAATGCTAGACAGAGACGGGTCCAGGAAGCTTGAAATAGAACGTGCCAGAATGTGCTTGGGTCTCCAGGGCCTTTTCAGCTAAGCAAAGCAAGTGCTCTTTGACTCATTCTGGAGTGCAGGTCCTGGGACACTATGTACCCACTTCGTCAAGGAACCTCAGCTCCTTGGACTTTTAGCCTTGGCGGCTTCAATTTACTAAGCAGCAAATAGTCAAGATTGGAAAGAAAAAAAAAGAAAAGAAACCTAGCTATTTTGCCAAATCTGCTTTCATTTTAATGAGTCCTACATTGGGTTGCAGATCTTTCAATTTTCTACTTGCTGATTAACTTCCTGTTGACGCTGAAGGTAAGAGAAGCCGTTTTGGAGGTGGCAGAAACAAGCAAGTGCTTCTTGGGGATGGGACTGGGTCCCTGGGGACCAGCCTCAGGGGCTTCCTCCCAGCCAGTGGGTGGATGGTGGTAGTGTGGGGTACTTGTTAATTTACAATGGTTTCGTTTGTAAAGGTGTTCAACATATATTTATTTTTCTCCCTCTTCTAGGGTCCCAGGAGGGTCTGCCTCACGCTTGTGTGTAACAGATTTCAATGGATAGCTTTCTGCTACCAAGCCTATGGTAACTCTCCTATCTCTTCTTTTATTGCCCCTGCTAAGGTAAAACTCATTATTACATTGGCTCATAATCAAGCCCCACACCCTTTGGTTCTTTCTTGTCTTTAAAAAAAAAATGTTTATGTATTTATTTATTTTTTATTTTAGAGAAAGAGAGAGACAGAGGGAGAAAGAGAGAATTGGTGCACCAGGACCTCAGCCACTGCAAGTGAACACTAGACACTTGCGCCACCTAGTGGGCATGTGAGACCTTGTGCTTGCCTCACCTTTGTGAGTCTGGCTTACCTGGGACCTGAAGAGTTGAATATGGATCCTTAGGCTTTGCAGGCCAGCTCCTTAACTGCTAAGGAATCTCTCTAGCCCTTGATTTCCTTCTTAATAAAGCCACTTGATTAGCCAACCAAGTTGTTCCTGGACTGTTGCCCCACAGATGATGTGAGATGATAAAGGTATGTTTTAAGATAGCAAATTTCTGATAATGCTATAAAAATTGGTGATTACTTATACACTTATAATAAGTAATTTGGCATTTAAAAAGGAAACAAGGGGCTAGAGAGATGGCTTAGCAATTAATGCACTTGCCTGGGGAGCCTAAGGACCCAGGTTCAATTCCCCAGTACCCATGTAATCCAGATGCACAAGATGGTGTATGCGTCTGGAGTTTGTTTGCAATGACTGGAGGTCCTGGTGCACTCATTCTCTCTCTCTCTATCTGCCTCTTCCTCTCTCTGTCTCTCTCTCTCTCACTCAAGTAAATAAATAACATATATTTTTAAAAGGAAGCAAAATGCTGCTTTCTTTGATGAAGATTCTTGAGAGTAAACTATATAGGGATGGATAGTATAAAGTGAGAAAAATGTTATATTTCTCTACATTTCATTATACCTAGCTTGGAAAAACTAGAAGTCACTTCCTTGTAAGAGCTCATGAAAGAATGGAATGAAACACTTGTTTAAGCAGATGGGGATGGTAGATAAACAGGAGGCTCTGCTGGTCTGAATAGCATTACCCTAGGGCCTACATTGTTGAGCAAAATCCTTAAGGACAGATAAGCTGGAGACTCCTGTTCACAGGCCTACCTTGCACCCCCTAGGTGCTTCCTGTAACTGACCAACAGACCTGTTTACAAGTTCTGTTTTTCATCGTCTAAGATACACCGAATTCCCCACTATGGTTAAGATTGCTTTTATGGCTGCAACTGTCACATGTAAATTGTGATTTATGGTTTAACTCCCATCCTGTTGGCTTTTTTCTTCTTCTATAAACATCGCGTAGGTATTTCCAATAAAAGCCGACACTCGGGAACAGTTCGGGGCTTCCCCCTGAGATTACCTCTGGGGTGCAGACCTGATAAGCCAGACTTTCTTATTTTTCTTTTCTTGCTTTTCTACCCAGTAAGACTTTGCCTCACATTCTGTGAGTCGATGGTCTTACCTGTGCAATCCTGGACCCCATAACAGATGGAAGGAGGTGAGGGAATGCTTTGCCCTGTGCTGCAACTCCAAGAGGGAGAAGTCTGGGTGGTTACAAAGGAAGCTGGAGATTCTACAGGGAGGGTATGAAAGTGGCAAGTCAAAAGTTATGTAATGTTTTGTGGCAGAAAGGGGACAGTTGGTCTCTAGGATGGAAAGACTAAAATAAAGCTAAAAATCTCAAGTTAGAAAATGCACCAGTACTGGGGTTTGGGCGACGGCACTGGAGAAGGTGGAGGTTATGTGGTGATGAGACCTTCTGGTATATGCTGCCCTCAGAATGTGGGTGGAAGATGAGAGAGGCATCTCTGAGACAGAATATCCAGGGGTACAATGGCAAAATGAGTTTGCAGTCTGGTTCCATGGGCTTCTGCTTGGATCTCAGATTTAGCACACTGATTGTGCCACCAGGGACAAAAGACTTCATCTCCCTAGGTCTTTGTTTCCATCTCTATAAAATGGGACCAATTCTAATATTGGCTAAGAGCTCACTGCCCCAACACAAAAAGCTTATTATATAAGAAGCGTCTAGCCTGGTACATGATAAATGCACAATCAGGGCTTAGTGGTTAAAGGCATTTGCCTGTAAAGCCTAAAGTCCCAAGTTTGATTCCCCAGGACCCAAAGCCAGTTGCACAAGGTGGTGCATGTGTCTGGGGTTCATTTGCAGTGGCTAAGGGTCTGGCGCGGCCATTCTCTCTCTCTGATTTTTTCTCTTGCTCTCTGTCTCTCAAAAATAAGTAAATAAATATTTCAATAAATACTTTATTTTTATTTATTTATTTGACAGACAAAGAGGGAGAGAGAAAGAGAGAGAGAGAGAATGGGTGCGCCAGGGCCTCCATACCCTGCAAATGAACTCCAGACACATGCACCCCCTTGTGCATCTGGCTAAGAGAGAATCGAACCTGGGTCCTTTGGCTTTGCAGGCAAATGCCTTAACCACTAAGCAATCCCTCCAGCCCAATAAATATATATTTTTTAAAATTCACAATCAATGATAGCATTTTAAAGATAATGACTGAACAAAGAAGCATAAACTCTAGTCAGTCTTTGGTTTGCCAGCATACCTGTGATGATCATGAGCCAAATGCCTCATAATTAAAGTTGAAGGTAGGCAACACTGCTCTCGCCAGTGACTCCCCTCTTCGGCAGAGGAGGCTCAGACCTCACTGAGGAGTGGGCCCCACCTTCAGAGATGTGCATTGAATTGATCTGGGGTATGGCCTGCTCACCAGGAGGAAAACCTACTGTATAGTCAACCTTGGGAATCCCTGTTTTGTCCCTTTAGCTGTTCCTTAATGATGATGCCTGGTGATCAGGAGAGTTTTGCTTACCTGGCAGGACAGCCAGGCCTTGGGGTCATCCGAGTGCTGTCGTTGTAGCATGGCCGAGGAGGAACCAGGGACTTGAGCTTTCATCTGGCTTTGCCTGACTGCTTGTCATCCAAGTACTTTGTGTGCATATGGTTCTTTTATTTCATCAGGTCAAGGAAATAAGGTGTAGGAAGAGCCTCGGGATGAATAATACAGAGGAGTCAAGTAATGGGTGGGCCCAAGGGCATACCACTGTGCCACTGGATGGAAAGTTAGGAGATCTGAGCTTCCACTGTGAGCCACCGCACCCTCAAGGCTGACTTGATATATCACAAAGAGGTGTCTACTTTTCTGTTACCCCGCAAACATCTAGCAGGGACCCCCACATGGTGGGCAGTCTCTGCATGAACTGGTTGGTAAATCAAGGAAAAGACTTCGGAATAGGAAGGGAACATCATTAAAAGAGGATAGAGAAGTGGAAACTGTGTCTCCAGGGCTTGCAAAGGTGATCGGATTAGAAGGATAACATAACCTTCACCATCACACCTCCCTTGGTTCCTTCTGCCTTCTATTTAGCCAAACAACTGAGTGGATAGATGCATTAAAGTCAGCCAAGGGTTAGTTCAGCCTTGGAGTCGGAAAGCTGAAATTTCACTATGGGATCAGAGTTTGGGAGAACAGAGCCTAACAACTAGACTTGATGGAATAATTCCATAAGTGGACCCAGCCCAAAAAGTAAAAAAATAATTCTATGTGACTAGAAATTTCTATAGCTGTTAAATTTCAGAATGGTCTACCATTTGATCTGAAGTTGATAACTGTATTGGTCAATAATCTTCTATGGAAGTAACAGATCATTACTGAGTGACATGAACAAGGAAAAGAATTTCTCTCTCATGTTCAAGAGGTCTGGGTGGTGGTTTGATTCAGGTGCCCCCCCATAAACTTAGGTGTTCCGAATGCTAGGTTCCCAGCTGATGGAGGTTTGGGAATTAATGCCTCCTGGAGGCAGTGTATCGTTGGGGGCGGGCTTATGCATATTATAGCCAGTTGCCTCTTACCAGTGTTTGGCACACTCTCCTGTTGCTATTGTTCACCTTATGTTGGCCAGGGGTTGATGTCCACCCTCTGCTCATGCCATTGTTTTCCCCTGCCATCATGGAGCTTCCTCTTAAGTCTGTAAGCCAAAATAAACCTTTTCTCCCCCCCCCCCCCCACAAGCTGCTCTTGGTCGGGTGATTTCTGCCAGCAATGTGAACCTGACTACAACAGTCCAGAAGGTAGCCGGCACAAGGTCTGGAAGTGAGCCACAGAGCAGGGAGCCTGTCTGTCTTTGTCCTGTTCCATGACTCCCAAGGAAACGTCATGGTCCAAGCGGATGGTGGAGCGCCAATCATTTCATCTGCCTTGGAATCAGTCGGAAGATAAAGGGAGCCCCTGCCAGTCCACTCTGGAATATACTGTGGAAATTGCACACGCCTCTGCTTTTAATATCCTGTAGCCAAGAAGGGAGTCACATAGCCACAGCTAGCTGTAAGAGTATGTGGGAGTGCAGCCTTTGCTCGCAGTAAAGCATTCATCACTGGGGCCTTTAAAGGGGCACAATGACAACTGGTGTCCCTGACACAGGTATAATGAATATGAGAGGAACCAGCCAGCTTCCACCTCAAGGAAGAACTCATTGCCCCGAGGTCAGCCCTGCCCCTGCTGCAGAAACCACCTGACTTACAGGCTCGCCCTTTGTGCGCACTGGACATGGTAAAAACTAAGCTGGAAAAGGCAGTCTTTTCCCACTCTCTCAGTCCAGTGAGGGAAAAGGCCACAGTGGGGTTTCACAGGAAGGCCAGCCTGCTCCAGGACAACCTCCCCCCAACTCAGGGCCAGGTCAGCCGCTGTCAAGTTTCCTCGCCTAACTCCACTTGTGTTCCTTCGCTCTTTACGCCTACTTACCTCCTAGAGCTCTGCTTTCCTGTCTCGCAGAGTAACTTAGATGTGTATTACTGTCACCTTTGCCTCTTACGTTACGTCACCAACAACCCAATGTCAGCGGCAGTGTGCCTACCAGAGCCTACCAAGGCCAAAGAGAACTCTACTTCCCAAGCGCATCCCAAGAGGTCAGTAACAAGATTACATCATCGCAGATATGGGTTTAAACAGAAGGCATGGAGGTAATAAGTTCCAATAACTTCTCTTATAAATAGGGCTGGAGACATGGCTTAGCGGTTAAGGCGCTTTCCTGCGAAGCCTAAAGACGCAGGTTTGATTCCCTAAAACCCACGTGAGCCAGATGCATAAGGTGGCACACTTGGGTGGAGTTCTTTTGCAGTGGCTCTGGCATGCCCATTCTCTCTCTCCCTAGCTCTATCTATCTGCCTCTTCCCCTATCTCTTTCCCTCTCTCTTTCTCTCTCTCTGTCTCTCTCTCTCTCTCTCTCTTTCAGACCACACACACACACAAGTGATGGTACTGTGAAAATTGCAGAATTGTATTATATCTCTCCATTGCCTTATTCAGGGGGACCCAACAATACAAGAAAATACGAACAGAAACTTGAAAGACTTGGCAGGTGGCTGAGAATTGAGTGCTGATGTCTTGTAAAGCCCGGTCTCCTCAGCCTTCCTGCAGAACTGACACCCACATTAGTCCAGTTCGGGACAGCTGGGTGTGTGTGGATCTGGGCTCTGATCACGGCTTGACCCCTACAAATACCATGTCAGGATTTCTCAGGCTTTCTATACATTTCACTCTTTTAGTGAAGCCATGGGTTTTGGGGAAAATTTAAATTAAAAAAAAAAAAAACAGTGTCTCCTGCACTTGGAACGTTCCAAGGTTTGTTGCTGGGCTAAAAGTGGTATTCAGAGCCATCTCACTGACACCCCACTTTTCTTCTCCTCACATCCCTGAGACGTCCTCGGTGCCCCACACGGAGCAGGGGAGAGGAATATGCTACTGCTTCCCGATTCCTTGGGGTCAGGTCAAATTGCCTTTAGAGATTAGCAATTCCTGACATCTCACTGAATTATCCAATAGTTATCCACTCCTCTCCCCAACCCACCCTCTTAATGCAATAAGGCACAAGAAAATCACTTTAAAAAGAAAAAAAAAAAAAAGTTGGCCCTTGACTTCCCGAGACAAACTGATGCTTCTGAGGTCCTCCCGGCCCCTCCCAGGAAAATTAATAATGCATGAGCATTTTCAGGAATTGCTGGAAGCAGGACACCCACTGTTTTCAGATTGCTTGGAAGAACGCTGATTTCTTTCTAACAAATAAATTTATTAAGCATGAAGTGAAGATTGAATTTTTCGACATTCACAAATGTTTCCTATTTATCAAACCACCCATGAGAGAGGGAGAGAAGAAAGCCACCCTGCATGGCGCCTTGCGGCTGGCGTGTGTGGCAGTCACCAAGGGTTGAGTGACCCAAGGAGAGCACAGCATGCCCATTCTCTCTCGCCCTGGGTGGCAGGCCGCCTCCCACCCACGCGTGCTCCACCTGCCTCCAGGTCATGGGCAGCAGGAGTGCAAATCTCTAGCCTCCAGCACACTCGTGGGGACGGTGGCCTGTGTTCCCACAGGCAAGCTCCCTTGTGAGTTTGCCAATGATCAACTGACCTCTTTCCCTTGGCAGGGTGAGGTGACCCGCTGTAGGCTACAGAGTCACCTGAATCCACAGCACAGCCAGCGATGCTCCGTCTCTTTTTTTTTTTTTAATTTTATTTATTTATTTATTTGAGAGCAACAGACAGACACACAGAGAAAGACAGATAGAGGGAGAGAGAGAGAATGGGCGCGCCAGGGCTTCCAGCCTCTGCAAACGAACTCCAGACGCGTGCGCCCCCTTGTGCATCTGGCTAACGTGGGTCCTGGGGAACCGAGCCTCGAACCGGGGTCCTTAGGCTTCACAGGCAAGCGCTTAACCGCTAAGCCATCTCTCCAGCCCCATCTCTTTGACATTCAGAAGTTCCCAGAAGCTCAGCTCCCACACTGGCCTGACCGCACCCCCCAGGGCCAGACCAGCGGCAGGAAGGGCTCCCCTCCTGCTCCTTGCCTCTGCTCCCCCACGCCCCACCTGGCAGCCATCTTCTCCTTGGCTCTCTCCTGCCTTTCTGCCTTTCCTTCCTTTTCAGCTTCTCATCTGGTCTCCAGTGCCCAGGACGGACCCTTGCTCCTGGCTGCTATAGCCACAGCCAAGGCGTTCTGGATTCCCCACCCCTTTCTTCCTGTCCCCTTCCAATTCTTCCTTTCCTGGAAGCTGTGACCCTTTCTTGGGAACATTAATTAACGTGATGCTTTTTTTTTAATATCAGAATTCTAGGAGGACGATATTGGTATGACTCACACTCCTGCCATTTCAAATAGGATTGAGTATATATGAATGAGGTGGATGAGGGTGCCCCCCCCACCCCCAGATGTCTACTATATGAATTTATGAGCCTCTCCAGCCGTTCTGGGAAAGAGAGAAAATCCGGTTGAGTGCAGTTCATTCTAACTGAGGCTGTAGCAGACAGCTGCAGGTTCGCTGAAATGGACTTCCAGACCAGGCAGTTATGGAGGAAGGGATGTACTGAAGCTTACAGATCCAGGGGAAGTTCCATAATGGCAGAAGAAGCTGGCCTGCTTTCACAGGTCCAAACTCAGAGACAGAAAAAGCCATAAGCCAAAAGCCCAAGGCCACCCAGCACACTTCAGGAACTCCAGCTAGGCACACTTTGCATACCTTTAGATTGAAATCTGAAACCCATCACCACACCTTAAGATCCGCCCAGTGACACCTCCTCCAGCCAGGTGGCTGCAGATCCAAACTACAAACTAATAAAACACTGAATATATTGGGAACCCTCTATTCAAACTACCAGAGGCTTTGCCATATCACCCCAAAGTTCAGAAGAAAAGCAGGCAGAGTACATCTTCAGGTGCTCTCCTAACTGTGTTTATTAGGAATATCAGATTTCCTTCCTGGTGCCAGTGTCCAGAGGACAGTTCACTTTGCCTTTAGGAATTATGATTTATCACTGTGCTTGATAAAAGCCTCGTTTTACAATATTTATTATTTCTATCCAAGGGGTTTTTCTAAACCTGTACAGTCATGAGCGTTATAAAATAAACTATGTAAATTTAAGTGGACCAAGGTCTAAATTAATTTAGGCTGAAATCAATCATACCAGCTAGACCATTATTTAATTAAAAATGGAAAATATGACTCATGGCACTTAAGTTTACTGATTTTTACTACCAAAAGAAATATTGTTGCTATGACAAAGATAGATGTAGGAAGGGCCAGTAGATTGTTCAACGTAGTAATAAATAGATTATTGAGATGGGTATGACATTACAGCAGCTCTACAATTGCCCAGATAAATGTGTTTACGGCACTTTCAGAAGAAAGGAGCACACCATGGGATTGCAAACATTCACATATGCCTATTAGTACTCTCAGCTTCGTGACCCTCTGCTTTGAGACTTTGTTTCTCTACTTTCTTGTAACAGAGTACCTACCTGTGTGTACGTGTGGGGCAGTGTACCTACCTGTGTGTACGTGTGGGGCAGTGTGTCTTCCTGTGTGTACGTGTGGGGCAGTGTACCTACCTGTGTGTACGTGTGGGGCAGTGTGCCTACCTGTGTGTACGTGTGGGGCAGTGTGCCTACCTGTGTGTACGTGTGGGGCAGTGTGCCTACCTGTGTGTACGTGTGGGGCAGTGTGCCTACCTGTGTGTACGTGTGGGGCAGTGTATCTACCTGTGTGTACGTGTGGGGCAGTGTGTCTTCCTGTGTGTACGTGTGGGGCAGTGTGTCTTCCTGTGTGTACGTGTGGGGCAGTGTACCTACCTGTGTGTACGTGTGGGGCAGTGTGTCTTCCTGTGTGTACGTGTGGGGCAGTGTGCCTACCTGTGTGTACGTGTGGGGCAGTGTGCCTACCTGTGTGTACGTGTGGGGCAGTGTGCCTACCTGTGTGTACGTGTGGGGCAGTGTGCCTACCTGTGTGTACGTGTGGGGCAGTGTGCCTACCTGTGTGTACGTGTGGGGCAGTGTGCCTACCTGTGTGTACGTGTGGGGCAGTGTATCTACCTGTGTGTACGTGTGGGGCAGTGTATCTACCTGTGTGTACGTGTGGGGCAGTGTACCTACCTGTGTGTACGTGTGGGGCAGTGTATCTACCTGTGTGTACGTGTGGGGCAGTGTACCTACCTGTGTGTACATGTGGGGCAGTGTATCTCCCTGTGTGTACATGTGGGGCAGTACATTATTTAATTAAAAATGGAAAATATGACTCGTGGCACTTAAGTTTACTGATTTTTACTACCTATGTGTACATGTGGGGCAGTGTATCTTCCTGTGTGTACATGTGAGATAGTATATCTACCTGTATGTACATGTGAGACAGTGTATCTTCCTGTGTGTACTTGTGAGATAGTATATCTACCTGTATGTACATGTGAGACAGTGTATCTTCCTGTGTGTACGTGTGGGGCAGTACATTATTTAATTAAAAATGGAAAATATGACTCGTGGCACTTAAGTTTACTGATTTTTACTACCTATGTGTACATGTGGGGCAGTGTATCTTCCTGTGTGTACATGTGAGATAGTATATCTACCTGTATGTACATGTGGGACAGTGTATCTTCCTGTGTGTACGTGTGGGACAGTGTATCTTCCTGTGTGTACGTGTGGGACAGTGAATCTCTCTGTGTGTACATGTGGGGCAGTGTATCTTCCTGTGTGTACATGTGAGATAGTAGATCTTCCTGTGTGTGTATGTGGGACAGTATATGTACCTGTGTACATGTGGGACAGTATATCTACCTTTGTGTACATGTGGTGCAGTGTATCTACCTGTGTGTACGTGTGGGACAATATAACTGTCTATGTGTTTATGTGAGACAGTGTCTTTGTGTGTATATTTGTGGGAGTATCTGTGTGTACATGTGTGAGAGTACATATGTGTGTTTGCTACTTTTTTCAAATGTTATTTTCTTTCCTCCTTTCGCCTGTGGACATTACTTGTATAGGGTGTTGTCTAAGCACTCGTCTAACAACTATCTGGAATGCACTTTCTGACCTGCAATACTCGGCAATCCTATTCTCTCTGGGGCTGGACATCTTTGCTTCTTGAAGTCTTACCTCTACACCAACAATGAACATCTTTCTGTCCCTGAGCCCAACCCCGAGGCATCCAGGCCTACCTCAAGGCATGAACTGGAGGGGAGGGTGTGAGAGGGTCGGAGAAACCTTAACCCAAACCAGGACACGTATGCAGGCTACACAGGCATGTTCTGGGCCCAACTCAACAGTATTTGAAGCCCAGATTGCGGTAGGCAGGCAGCTTTGGCCCTCAGAAATGTGGATCTGACTCCCAGGCTTCAAATACAGTACCTGGAGAGGAAGCCGTGGTTCTGCCCTGATGCCAAACCTGCCTGTGCTTCTGCCCTCTTCCTGTACTTACAACCTGTCTGCCCTGCTTCGTCCAGGCCTGGCAGGTACCTAGGGTTCTCTGTGGGCACTGCCAATTTGTAATGGATTCTTCTCTAACTTTGCAATTAAAACTTTTCTACAAAATCTGTATTTAAAGACAGTAATCTGGGAGCTCCAAGCTTGGCAAAGTGGGAAGGGGATTCGTGAAGGTCAGTAGATGCCCTGGTGTCCACCAGACCTTCCCAGGCACTGGGGCCTGTTCCATCTGCTACCTATGAGACCTCCAGTCCATGCTCCCTCAGCTGACTACAGGGACAGAAAGATTGTTGCAGGCCCCAGGGAGGCTGTGACACATCAAGACACCCAGGGAGAAGAACAGGTTTAGGCTCTCCATACTCACCATTCAGAAGATTGGAAATTGGGGCAAATCTCCACATTCCTGTCCCTTCCCTTCATTCTTGGGTCCTGCTAAAGTTCTTGAACACCTTTTAGGAGAGTCAGAGAAAAGCACAACATTTATGATAAGTTCAATGCTGTAAGGTTCAGGAGTGACCAAGACCACGGAGACCACTCTGAGGCAAAGACTGAAGCTTTTATTTGGTGGTGGTGGTGTCGGGGGAGAGACACGAGCTGCCAGGACTGGCTCTCAAGAGCGGAGCAGTCAGCTTTGAGATTACAGATAATGGGCTATATAGATCTCTTCAGTTGGGGGAAGGTGAGGAAGGGAAGGAACTCTTTGGTTCTTCACATTAGCCATAGGGTGAGAGCAGAAGTGACCAGGTGGAAGATAAGGGGACAGGAACCCTAGACCTGGGCATTGCTAGTCAAGGAAGGGATATTGGCTGGCTGGTTTCTTGAAGAATGTGGATGACCCACTTCCCTGTGCCTTTCCCATCCTGCTCTCCTCAGTGACTCCACTTCGTCCTGACCTAACAAACACCAGAAGACTTTTCCTCAAGAACACAAAAGCATAGGTTGGAGAGATAGCTCAAAGGTTGAAGGTGCTTGCTTGCAAAGCATGATGGCCCGGGTTCAAGGCCCCAGTACCCATGTAAAGCCAGATGCACAAAGTGGTGCGTATGTCTGGAGTTCATTTCCAGTGGCAGGAGGGCCTGGCTTGCCTGTTCTCTCTGATATATATATGTATGTGTATATATATTTACATGTGTACATCACACACACACACACACACACACACACACACACACACACACACGATTAGCAAAGCATGAGTTCAAGAATCTCTTCACCACCAGCTGTGATCAATCTGGAAGTGGGGGTCAGTTCTTAAAGCTATAGAGTTCAGAAACACATCAATCTGGAAGTGGGGGTCAGTTCCTAAAGCTATAGAGTTCAGAAACACATCAATCTGGAAGTGGGGGTCAGTTCCTAAAGCTATAGAGTTCAGAAACGCATCAATCTGGAAGTGGGGGTCAGTTCCTAAATCTATAGAGTTCAGAAACGCACGACCCTGCCAGTGGGCTGAACCGGCGGAGTATGCCCTCTCTGGCTCCTTCCCTCCTGCTCCGGGAAGCCACATAGGGACCCATGCCTTAGCCTGCAGCGCCACCTAGCAAGTAGAGAGCGCACTTAGGAAATAAGGCACATTTGGTGGGGGGTGTGTTTTGTTTTCACACCAGAAAAGGGAATTTCCATTTCATTCAGGGTTCTGGGAAATGGAATTTGTATAACCCCCTTTTTTTAATCATGATGGAAAACATTTATTTGAACCTAATGAGAATGCGGCCCAAAGGCAATCGTTGTCAAAACTTAGCAAGATAAGCATGTTTTCTAAATTTGCTTTTTTTTTTCTTCCCCTAGTAACAACTGTGACTCTGCAGTTTTTGCTTCAAGAAGAATTTGATTCTACCTTCTGTGAAAGATTTTGAACCAAAAAAGAGCTACTGTATTCTTTATTTTTCTTTTTCGTCCCCTTTTTTTTTTTTTCTTTTTTCCCTTTCTTTCCTTTTTCTTCTCCAGGTCATGTTTACCTCTGGGTAATGATGCCTTCAAGTCCTAAAAGGAACAGAGGCTCACTGGGATGGTTAATCTGGGCTGTCAATTTGACTGGACCTGATGGGCCTGTGAGGGTGTTTGCACATAGTGGGGACCAGCGCTTCAAGACCTGCGCTGAGTGTGGCAGCCCCATCCTGCAGGCGGAGAGGCCAAATGAAATGAAGAAAGAGAGCCTCTCCATTTCTCTGTCTCTCTCCCTCCTTCTCTCCTCCCTCTCCTCTTCTCCCTCTCTGCCTCCCTCCCTCCTCCTTCTCTCCTCTCCTCTTGTCCCTCCCTCCCTCCCTCCCTCCTTCTCTCCTCTCCTCTTCTCTCTCTCTTACTCTCTCTTACTCTTTCTCCCTCTCTTCCTCCCGCCCCCGCTGCCATGATGTGAGCTGCTCTACTCCCCTACGCCCTCTGCGCCACAGTGGACTCTAAAACTATAAGCCTAGGGCTGGGGAAATGGCTTAGCAGTTAAGGCATTTGCCTGCAAAGCCTAAGGACCCCAGTTCGATTCCCCAGGACCCACGTAAGCCAGATGCACAAGGGGGCGCATGCATCTGGACTTCATTTGAAGTGGCTGGAAGTCCTGGCACATCCATTCTCTCTTTCTCTCTGCCTCTTCCTCTCTCTCTCTCTCAAATAAATAAAATATTTTAAAAAAAGAAAGAAAAGTATTTTTAAAAATAAATAAATAAAACGGTAAGCCTAAACAAATCTTTATGGTCTCAAGTCATTGTTCTCAACTGTTTCGTCAGCAACGGAAAATGACTTAACATACTCACCGCTGGTACAACGCTGGGAAAACTTCATCCTGAGTCAAGACTTTCTGCCGTTGAAGACTTCATGGAACTGCTTTGACTCTTAGTGAGAAGTCATTTCTTGTCCCATAGAGCTAGCCCATGAGAAGACGTGTGGACTGGGGGCTGCCCCATCAACACACTATGCAGGCCTTGCTGGTTTAGACTTCCCACTTGGAAGACAGAGGCTCCAAACTGCTTCTAAGATTCCACGCAACAAGTAGTCCTGCGACACCATGAGAAGATGTAGTCTCATCTTACAGTTTATTTATTTATTTATTAAAATACTTTTCTTTCTTTTTTTAAAATATTTTATTTCTTTATTTATTTGAGAGAGAGAGAGAGAGAGAGAGAGAGGAAAAGGCAGAGAGAAAGAGAGAATGGATGCACCAGGACTTCCAGCCACTTCAAATGAACTCCAGATGCATGCGCCCCCTTGTGCATCTGGCTTACGTGGGTCCTGGGGAATCGAACTGGGGTCCTTAGGCTTTGCAGGCAAATGCCTTAACTGCTAAGCCATTTCCCCAACCCTAGGCTTATAGTTTTAGAGTCCACTGAGGGAGAAAGAGTAAGAGAGAGGAAGAGAGAGAGAGAGAGGGAGAAGAGAAGAGGAAGGAATGGAAGAAGGTGTCCAAATGATTCCATCTTCATAGCATTCAAGAGCATGCAAAGCCACACAGCAGACGCTGCAGTAGTTTGAGTGGATGTCCTCCAGTAGATCCAGGAGTTTCATTCAAGGCTGTATGTGGAGGTGTCACTGGGGGCGAATCTGTTTCCAGCCTAAATGTATGCAGAGGGCTTGAGCTTTGCCTGGAGCGCCTGCAGTGTGTTTGCTTATGGTGCTGGTGGTGGGATTTCTATGTGTGTGCGTGTGTGTCTCTGTGTGTGTGTATGTGGACATTTTCAGGGCTCTTGAGAATTCCAAGATTATAGGTGTGGGCTCTAGAGCCCCCCTGTTATTTGAGCCCCTGTGCCTTGGTTCTCTAACAGTGAGGGTCAATCTATTATCTGCTTTATGGCATTTCTGTGAAGTTCAAATGAGATTCTACATCATGTGTTAGAATAGGGCCTGGTGCATCACAGACACATAGCAGATAGGAAATAGTATTGAATTGTCCTAGAATTTAAAGGGAAGAAAGGGCAAATTTCTCACATCCTAATGCATCAGTCAGAGCACTTCCACCTGAAGCAGTTTTAGTCACTTAGAGGAGCAAATGAAGCCTCTGTAGTCATAGCACCTGTGGTGTGTGAACATAACGCCTCCATAAACTCGTGTGTTTGAACACTGACTCCCCTAGCGGTGAGGTGGCTTAGCAGATGCTTGCCTGTGAAGCCTAAGGGCCCAGGTTCGATTCCTCAGAATCTACATAAGCCGGATGCATATGGTGATACAAGCATCTGGAGTTAAGAAAGAAAGAAAGAAAGAAAGAAAGAAAGAAAGAAAGAAAGAAAGAAAGAAAGAAAGAAAAGAAACCATTGCTAATGAATTAGGAAACATGCCTTTTCTCATAAAGCAAATGCCTGAAGAATTTACCAGAAAGCCTGTGATCCTGTGAATAATGCCAGTGAAAGCACACTTCGTCTCTAGAAGACATGAGGCACACATCAACATACAAGGCAATTAAAGCTGCAGTGATGGCTTAGTGGTTAAGCGCTTGCCTGTGAAGCCTAAGGACCCTGGTTTGAGGCTCAATTCCCTAGGGCCCACGTTAGCCAGATGCACAAGGAGGCACACGCGTCTGGAGTTCATTTGCAGTGGCTGGAGGCCCTGGTGCGCCCATTCTCTGTCTCTCTCTATCTCTCTCTCTCTCTATCTGCCTCTTTCTCTCCCTGTCTGTGGCTCTCAAATAAATAAATAAATAAACAAACAAACATTTAAAAAAAAGAGGAAAGGTTAATTTTGGCTCACGGTCTGAGAGGGGGTACCACGATGTCAGGCAAGGCAAGGCAGGGCTCACATCAGCTGGAGGCTGCGGCAGTGAGAGCTCAGGCTGCTTGATTTCCTCTGGAGGACCAGGAAAAAGGGCTCAGGCCAGACCCACAGGTAGGCTATAATTGACAAGGTCTGCCACCAGCAGCCCAGTTTTCCTGGCTAGACCCCCACCTCCTATACCTTCCACTATCTCCCAAAACAGTACCATTAGCTGGGGACCAAGTGTCCAAACATATCAGTCGATTGAGGACATTACACAGCCAAACCATAAAAGTGTATTTCACAGAAGTAAATAAAAGCAAGAGCCACCAATTCATGGAAAACGTTCGATCTTATTAAAAATTGGATGGAGGAAAAACACCCAACATCAGTGATCAAATACCATTTTGTTTTCACTATATACACAGAGGTCCTGATTATTCCAATGTCATTTTAAAATATTTTATTTTTATTTATTTATTTGAGAGAGAGACAGGTATAGAAATAGGCAGGTAGAAAGGGAGAGAATGGGTGCACCAGGACCTCCAGCCACTGCAAACAAACTCCAGACGCATGTGCCCCCTTGTGCATCTGGCTTACGTGGACCCTGGGAGTCGAACCTGGGTCCTTTGGCTTTGCAGGCAAATGCCTTAACCACTAAGCCATCTCTCCAGCCCTCCAATGTCATTTTGGAATACATGGTAAACACCACTACTATGGAAGATAAATTTGTATTATCTAAATTCAGAAAGTATCCCGGTGCTCCGAGCCAGAAATTCTGTGTTGGATATATTCCCTAGAGAAACTCTTTCACTATTGCTGTGGTAGGAGGCATGTGGAGAAGAATGTTTGACCAAATGTTGATAAACAAAGAGTGGATAGATAAACGATGGTATATTCACAATGGATACAGCAAAAAAGCTACGCACAGAATGAGTAAAGAAGGAAGGAATGGAGGAATGTGTCCAAATGATTCCATCTGCTTAGCATTCAAGAGCATGCAAAGCCACACAGCAGACGCTGCAGTAGTTTGAGTGGATGTCCTCCAGTAGATCCACGAGTTTCATCCAAAGCTGTATGTGGAGGTGTCACTGGAGGCGAATCTGCTTCCAGCCTAAATGTATGCAGAGGGCTTGAGCTTTGCCTGGAGCGCCTGCAGTGTGCTTGCTTATGGTGCTGGTGATGGGATTTCTATGTGTGTGCATGTGTTTCTCTCTCTGTGTGTGTGGACCTGTGTGTGTGTGTGTGTGTGTGTGTGTGTGTGTGTGTGTCTGTGTGTATGTGTGGACCTGTGAAAGGGGCCCAGCCTCTTTCGCCATTATGGAACTTCCCGAATCTGTAAACGTCAATAAATTCCCTTCCTCCTATAAACTGTGTCTGGTCTCGTGGTTCATCCCAGCAACCTGCAACTGATGATGATAGATGATAGATGCCTCGGAGGTATAAACACATGGGGTAAAATTCCAGAGCAAAGCACAGGGGATGATTCAGGTAGTCAGTATTTCTAAGAGAGAGGTACAGAGATGACAAGAAAAACACTTCAGCCTGATGGTGGCGCACGCCTTTAATCCAGCACTTGGGAGGCAGAGGTAGGAGGATTGCCATGAGTTCGAGGCCACCCTGAGACTACATAGTGAATTCCAGGTCAGCCTGGGCTAGACTGAGACCCTACCATAAAAAAAAAAAAACTTCAAAGGTTTCCAAACTATAATAAAGTTCTTTCTTTTTTAAAATTAAATTACTTTTAAGTTAAATAAAGGGGGCTGTTGAGATGGCTTAGCAGTTAAGTGCTTGCCTGTAAAGCCTAAGGACCCTGGTTCGAGGCTCAATTTTCCAGGACCCACATTAGCCAGATGAACAAGGGGGCGCACGCCTCTGGAGTTCGTTTGCACTGGCTGGAGGCCCTGGCGCACCCATTCTCTCTCTCTCTCTCTAACTGCCCCTTTCTCTCTCTGTCTGTCACTCTCAAATAAATAAAAATAAACAGAAAATTTTTAAATTAAAATAATTAATTAATCTTTTTTTGAGGTGGGGTCTTTCTCTAGCCCAAGCTGACCTGGAATTCACTATGAAGTCCCAGGACGGCCTCGAACTCACAGTGATCCTCCTACCTCTGCCTTCCTGAGTGCTGGGATTAAAGGCGTGCGCCACCACCATCCCCCCAGCTAAAGTTCTCTTTCTAAAAAGGTCATTGGTGATGGATGTCTATTGTGTTCTTAGCTAAATTCTTCAAGTGTTTTAGGGTCTTTCTTTTCTGATGACTTTACATTTATACATGATTAAGTAAGACAGGAACAATGAGGTTCTACATGCCCTTCATCCCTGCTCCCATGGTATCACTCTCCATCACTAAGACATGGACACTGAACTCAACTGCAGGCCTTATCCCAATGTCACTGGGTTTTCCTGTAATGTTTGCATGTGTGTCGCCTGTAACACTTTAAGTTTATTTAACTTTTTAATTTTATTTATTGATTAAAAGAGGCAGATAGCAGGAACAGGTGTGCCAGAGCCTCCAGTCACTGCAAAAAAAAAAAAAAAAACAAAAAACCCACTCCAGATGCATGTGCCACCTTGTACATCTGGCTTATATGGGTCCTGAGGAATTGAACCTGGGTCCTTTGGCTTTGCAGGCAAGTGCCTTAAATGCTAAGCCATCTCTCCAGCCCCCTTTATTTAACTTAAAAAAAAATTATTTGAGAGCAATAGAGAAAGAGACAGAGAGAGAGGGAGAGAATGGGCACACCAGGGGCTCCAGCCACTGAAAATGAACTCCAGAAGCATGTGCCACCTTGTGCATTTGATTACGTGGGTGCTGGAGTAATCAAACCTGGGTCCTTAGGTTTTGCAGGCAAGTGCCTTAACGGTTAAGCCATTTCTCCAGCCCAGCCTGTAACAACGATCACATATGCAGATTTGTATAATGGCCACCAGAGTCACAGAATATACAATTGGTGCACTAGGCTGGAAAGATGGCTTAGCAGCTAAGCATTTGTCTGTGAAGCCTAAGGACCGGTATTCGGCTCTCCAGATCTCACATAAGCCAGTGGTACAAAGGTGAGGCAAGTGTAAGGCAGCGCATGCCCACTAGGTGGCGCAAATATCTGGATTTCGATTGCAGTGGCTCGCCAATTCTCCCTCCACTCACCCAAATTTAAAAATAAAATTAATTAGAATTGGTGCTCTATCTCTCATAAACTACATCCCTACCGCCTGAGTTATATGCTTCTGCAACCCTAGTCTCTGGCAATCCTTTGTCAGTTTTTATCATCATCATTTTATTGCTCTCTACCTATTCCTAAGAAGCTTTTTTATTTTCATATGTGCTTAATTTTCCTTTGGAATGGCTCGCTTTCTGAAGGGAAAAGTGCTGAGTCACATAAAGATGGTGTTTCCATCCCAGGCCTTGCAGAGAAATGATCATAAGCTTATTGAGCCTTCAGTGCACTGGAATCCTGGCTCACAGCTCCTCCTAAGGAACCAAAGGTGTGCAGAGTCGTCCTGTCCCTAGAGAGCCACGTGACATCAAAAGGCCACGGTGAGGCTGGAGAGATGGCCTAGCGGTTAAGCACTGGCCTGTGAAGCCTAAGGAGTCCGGCTCAAGGCTCCATTCCCCAGGACCCACGTTAGCCAGATGCGTAAGGGGGCGCATGCATCTGGAGTTTGTTTGCAGTGGCTGGAGGCCCTGTTGCTCCCATTCTTTCCCTGTCTCCCTGCCTCTTTCTCTCTGTCTGTCACTCTCAAATAAATAAGTAATAAAATAAATAAATAAAAGGCCACCCGTAGTCCATCCCTCCCTCCCCTGGGTGATCGGGCAGCCACTTAGGGAGTTCACAGAGCAGCGCAGCATGGTGACGTCTTCCCACAGACGTGCATAGAAACATGACAGACCCACAGATGAGTCCTTAACATGCAAGTGACCCTGCTCCCTGTCAGCCCTTCCTCGTCCTGCTTGTGGGTCCTGCGCCTGCAGTTGCCTGCAGATCTCGGGCTCCTGGAGGCTGACTGGCCTGGACACCGCGGGTTTTGTTTGGAGCCCGATGATCTCACCCGCCCCACACCCCGAACTCCAGGCTCGGTGCCTGCCTCACCCAAAGCCACCCCACCTGCTTGTCAGCGAAAGTACTTCCTGGACATCCTGCCTCCCGCGGGTAAAGCCTTCTCCTTTCCCAAGCCTTTCTGATCTGAAAACAAACAAAATCATTTCCCCATGGGCCCTTATGATCTTTGCTGTTTTTTTTTTTTTTTTTTCCATCTCTCACACCTTGTTTCAAACCAGTCTCTTCCCCTTTCCTCTCCTTTAACTTTGCCCTGGGTTCTCCTTTCTAGCGAGGTGTTTAGCTTTGTTTCCACATTACAGTGCCCAGCCAGGCAGGTATAGGCAGAAACCATTTTTGCCACAATCAATCAATTCACGGACTCTTCCTCATAAAGGGAATCACACTTCCTTCTAAGAACAATGCCACCACTAAGGGCTGCATTCCTGAGGAAAGTTCAACCACCAATAATTAGACAACACTTTTTTTTTTTCCGAGGTAGGGTCTCATTCTAGCCCAGGCTGACCTAGAATTCACTACAAAGTCTCAGGGTGGCCTCGAACTCACGGTGATCCTCCTACCTCTGCCTCGCAGGTGCTCCTCAACATGACATCATGTTACTTAAGATGAGTCCCTGGGAAAAGGACATCCGAGGGACAATGCATTTAACCAAGCTCATTTCAAAACTATGCCCCTACCAGAATGCTCATCTTTTCTGTGTGGCCCACACCCCTTCTGTTCTTGGAAGAAGGGTGTCTTTGAGCAGGCATCTCAGGGGCAGAATATCCCCTGACTCACAGCAGACATGGGGTAATGAATGATCTTTACCCAGCGAAGGGAGAAGAGTGGAAGGTTTTATTCTATAGTTCTTGTACCATAGCACTGACACACTCACTATGCACACACAATTACTGGACACACTATCACTATGGGAACACCCATCCTGTCGTCCTGCCAGTCTGCACACACTGTGGCTGCTCTCCATCCGAGTGCTTCTCAGTCAACCCAATTTGTGACAAGTCGCCTAACTATAGATCTTGGGAGAAGCAACAGCCTCTAGTTGCCTCTCATATTTCATGTTCCAGAGGTAGGTAGTTTCTTCTCCTTTGATATATTCTTCCCATATTTCTTTTTCTGTTTGTTTGTTTGTTTTACAATCCTGTCCCCAGGCTGTGGTCAAGTTTTGCTAAGTCCCCACGATGCCCTTTACAGCCAGTGAGTTATGATTGTCCAGGCTCCAGTGTGGCGTGGTTCTCTTTCCTGCTAGAACATTCTCCAGCCTTTCTTGGCTTTTCAGTATCTGGACACTCGTAAGGACTATAGGCCAGTTACTTTGCAGAACAGCTCTCAGTTTGGGTTTGTTGCATGTTCCCTAGTTTTAGGTTCAGATTTTGTCTTTTCCAGGGCTATCATAGATGTGTTATAATTTTCTTTACTAAATTTTCTCAATGAGATAGGCTGCTTATTGGTACTGGCTAGGTTCTTTGACTGCAAAGTTATACTGTGGTCATTTCTACTTAAAATACTTAATTTAAATTATGTAATGATATCATTTCTTATCAAACTTTTAATATTTTTATTTAGTTATGTGCAAGAAGAGAGAGAGAGAGCGAGAGAGAATAGGGCCTCTAGCTGCTGCAAACAAACTCCAGATGCACATGCCATCTTCTGCATCTGGCTTCACGTGGGTACTAGGGAATTGAACCCAAGTCATTAGGCTGTGTAGGCAAATGTCTTAGCCACTGGACCATCTCCCAAGCCCCAAACTTTAGACTTGTTCATTTCCTTATATATACCCACGGTCTTCTACATAAGACCCCAGCCAAAGGAGCATACTCTTTGTGAAGGATGGCCTCTGATTCTTATGCCAGCTCAGCCTCAACATGGCCTCTTTACTCACCTTGTTCAGACGTCAGGTCTTCCACCAACCTACCTTCTATAGGAATGACTCCATCCTGCCTCCAACTCCCACATTCCACCTGCCATGTAGATATTGTATTCACCCTCCTTGCTCTCTCACCCCACCTCACACGCTCTTGCTCATATGTGGACTCCAGAAAGTCGGCCTCCTAGAAACAGAGTAAAACAGGGATGCCGAGAATTAGGGTTAGAGGAAAATGAAGGGATGCTGAGCAAAGGTCACACCTTGCAAGCATACAATGCATAAATACTCTGGCTTCTCTTAAGATTGTATAAATCTTTCACCCTTTTAAAAATATTTTATTTTTATTTATTTATTTGAGATCGAGAGATACAGAAACAGGCAAGTAGAGAGAGAGGGAGAGTAAGAGAGAGAGAGAGACTGTGTGTGTGCCAGGGCCTTCAGCCACTGCAAACGAACTCCAGATGCATGCACCCCCTTGTGCATCTGGCTTACATGGGTCCTAGGGAAATGAACCTGAGTCCTTTGGCTTTGCAGGCAAGCACCTTAACCACTAAGCTATCTATCCAGCCCTCTTTCACCTTTTAAATTCACTTTTTTTGTGGGCATTTGTGCCTAAGTTCTCAAACTCTAATGTAAGCAGAGTCTTTATAGTTAAGAATAATGTAGGAGATGCTTGAAATTTGCTAAAAGCATAGTTAATAAAAAAGAAAACACAGTAGCTGTTGGAGTGTGCTGTGCTCCGTGGGGCGAAGGGAGAGCTGAGCCTCCTGGGCACTCTGAGCTCGCCAGAGATGAAATGAGGGGCCGGTGGGAAGCTCTGAGGTGAGTACTACCAGGGAATACACACTGGTGACTCACTGCTTCCTGCATCAAGCATCAAAAATGCTTACCAAGCCTAATTAGAAAACAAAACTTAAGTGCATACAGTCCAAAGACTTTATTCCTTAGATACCAGAAGATGATAAAATACTTCAAATAAATTTCAAGGGATGAAGAGATGCCTAAGTGGTTAAGGCGCTTGCCTGCAGAGCCTAATGACCCAGGTTCAATTCCCCAGGACCCACGTAAAGCCAGATGCAAAAAATGGCGCGTGCATCTGGCATTCGTCTGCAGTGGCTAGAGGCCCTGGAGCACCCAGTCTCACATTCTCTCTCTCCTTGCAAATCAGTAAATAAAATAATTTAAAAATAAGAAATAAATTTTTGAGAAAATGACGAAGGAGCGACAAAGACAAAAAAGCAATTCTAGATGTGGGTATTTCTGGTCTTTGATGCTCATGGGTCATCGGTGCACATCCCCACAGTTGCCATTAGGAGTCACCAAGGAGCAGTGAAGATATTTCAAGAGAAGGAGAAAAAGGGAAATCTGTTCTCTACCTTTTGAAAGAAGATGGAGCCATCTCAGTAGCATCTAGACAAAGCTCTGGTTCTGTGGGAAGCACCTTCAAACAGTTCACACCATTCTTTGTGTTCAGAAGAATCTTAATTTTTTTTTTAATTTATTTGAGAGAGAGACAGATAAGAGAATGGACACACCAGGACCTCTGGCCACTGCAAACAAACTCCAGATACACGCGCCAGCTTATGAAACTGGCTTTAATTTATGTGGGCACTGAAGGGTGCCGCCGGGGTCAGAGGAAGGGATGGTTGTTTCCCCTGGACATGCAGATTGGGCCTGGATGGGCAGAACTAGGGATGGAGCCCAGGGCTTTACATATGCTAGGCATGTGTAAGCCCCATCCTGAATCCCAAATTGTCATTGTGTTGATGAGGCAGGACTCGGGGAGCTGAACAAGACATTGTAGGGTAAAGTGTTTGAAGAGGAAGTCTCAGGGCGCCCCTCAACTGTGGTCTTCAGTACTTGCCAGATTCCAAAACCTCCTCAGCCATTTTCCTCACCTCCATTTCCATCAGAGCGTTAACTGCAGATGACCCTACCTGTGCCCGGTTCAAGGTTTGATGCCCCAGGACCCACCTTAGCCAGATGCACAAGGGGGCGCATGCGCCTGGAGTTCGTTTGCAGTGGCTGGAGGCCCTGGGTTGCTCTCTCTCTCTCTCTCTCTCTCTCTCTCTCTCTCTCTCCTTCTCTCTGTCACTCTCAAATAAATAAATAAAAATAAATTTAGAAAACATTCAGGGGGCTGGAGAGATGTCTCAGTGGTTAAGGTGCTTGCATGCCCAGTGTAAGAACCCTAGTTCAGTTCCCCAGTACCCATGTACAAAAAACCAGGTGCACAATTTAGCACATGCACCTGGACTTCTTTTGCAATGGCGGGAGGCCTTAGCATTCTCTCTCTCTCTCTCTCTCTGTTACTCTTCTCTCTATCTCTGCTTGCAAATAAATAAATAATTTTTTGGCTTAGGAAAGCTATGTCTACCCCAAGCATATATGGATTTTCTGCTTGATTATTACCTATGTAATACAGCAGGGAACCTATTTCGATGGCATCAGCATTGTACTGGCAGTGTGAGTCTCATAGCGATGATTTTAAAGTGTTTAGGAAGGTTGTTTCTAGATGACATGCAGATATTGTGCCATTTGATATTCATTTTGATATCCAAGAGTATCCTGGGGACAATCTCTCCTTGGAAATGGAGAACTATGCTGAAGAGGAAAAAGTCAGTGAGCATCACTGTTGTCTCTCATCCAGCACCACTGAGGGTACCCAGAAGGGATTTTACCTACCAATGAACAATTTTATTGTTTCCAACGATCATACCCCAATTGAAAGCATAGACTGAACGTCCAATCTTATCCTAGCTTTCTGCTAAATCATCTCTACTTGAAAGATCTGGTTGCTAAATGGATTTGAATGCTCTCCTGTACTATAGTCAGGAGAAAAGTCACTCAGCATATCCCAGGAGCTTTCTAAAATAAATCATTTAAGGGCTGGAGAGATGGCTTAGTGGTTAAGCGCTTGCCCGAGAAGCCTAAGGACCCCGGTTCGAGGCTCAATTCCGCAGGACCCACGTTAGCCAGATGCACAAGGGGGCGCACGCGTCTGGAGTTTATTTGCAATGGCTGGAGGCCCTGGGCCCACTCTCTGTCTCTCTCTATCTGCCTCTTTCTCTCTCTGTCACTCTCAAATAAATAAATAAAAATATTTTTTTTAAATCATTTAAGCCAGGCGTGGTGGCGCATGCCTTTAATCCCAGCACTCGGGAGGCAGAGGTAGGAGGATCGCAATGAGTTCAAGGCCACCCTGAGACTACAGAGTTAATTCCAGGTCAGCTTGGACCAGAGTGAGACCCTACCTCGAAAAACCAAAAAAAAAAAAAAAAAAAAAAAAAAAAAAAAAAATCATTTAAAGCCGGGCATGTGTTTTAGAAGGTCAGATCCAAGAAATCTCTGCTCATACCAATGTCATGGAAGTTTCCTTCTATGTCTTCTCATAGCTTTATAGTTTGGGGTCATTGTGTCATATATGCCAGTTTCATGTTGTTTTGATTACTATAGCTTTGTAACATATTTTGAAATAGGATATCTCCAGCTTTGATCTTTCAGATCAAAACAGCTATGGCTGTTCAGGATCTTTTGTGGTTACATAAAGATTATAGAATTTTTTTCCATTCCTGTGAAAAAAATAACATTGACATTCTCTCAGAATTTGTATTGATTCTGGAGACAAGTTTTGTCCAGTGCACATATTTTATCAACATTAAATTTCCCAACCCATGACATGGGATACCTCTTCACTTATTTGTATACGTTTAATTTCATTAATCAATGTTTTTTAGTTCTCAGCAGATGGATCCTATAGAAACATTAGCTTCTCATTCCCTGAGAAAAACAATTTTCTTGGGCCTCATATATCTTCCTGTGGGTCAATAGAACTAACTCCTGGACCACCTGGACATTTTCTTGTTATTGCTCAGCCTCGCTCACAGCACGGAGAAGGGCCCTGAGTCTGCTGTTTCTGCCCTCCTCGGTCTCCTTGTCTCCTGCAACCTGAATGTCACTGCCTCCAACTAAGTTCCCCTTGTTCATCTTCCTTGTCACACAGCTTATTCTCTGCCTGTCACCAGTGTCCTCTAAAATAATTTTTCTCTATGTCTTTTGACTTTTAGAAACACTGGGACAAGAACGAATAGTAACTGATAAGATGCCCTAGAAACTTTGTCCCTTAAAAACAATGTGGGGGCTTAGGGGGTAAGGTGTCTGCCTGCAAAACCAAAAGGACCCAGGTTTTCTTCCCGAGGACTCACGTAAGCCAGATGCTAAAGGAGGCACAAGCATCTGGAGTTTGTTTGCAGTGGCTGGAAGCCCTGTGGTGCCCATTTTCTCTCTCCCTGTGTCTCTGTCAAATAAGTAAATAAATAATAAAATTTTTTTAATGTGGGTATTCCTCATGGTCTTGTTGCATTAAAGTCAGCAAGTTTACATCCAGTCCGCATTCTTCCACTTAGCATTCACCTTGCTAAGCCTTCCTGTGCCTCTGCTATAAGATGGGGATGACAGCTTTAGTTCTTTCTTAAACTCGCCACGGCAAACATTTTAAGTGAAAGTAACATGCACGTTTCTATTACCGTGGTGTTCTAGATAAGTTTGCCTAGTCCTGCAAGTTGTAGGGCAAAATATGACTATGTGAGCCAGGCCGTGGGCTTCTCCTTGGATCTTGGGAAAGTTTTGGCCATCAGCCTCATATTCATGTCTGCGTATGTCACGGTGTCACTAGAGGATGACACAAGGTCTTCGTAAGACCGCTAGCATTTAAGGTACCAGTGTGCTTAGTCCACCAAAGAACAAAGGCTTCCTGTCCCTGCCCAAATGATTCTGCTGGCTCAATGCTGGACCCAAGGAACAAGGGCTGGATTCAGCCTCCCTCTCTCCTCCCCTCTAAGTGCCTCAGATGCTGCCAGACTGACCCAGCTGTGTGACTGGGCACACTCCGCCAGGTGCCCACTGGTTTGCTGTGTGTCTCAGCACGTGGCTGCACACAACTCGGAAACAGAGCTAAGCCAGGCGTGGTGGCGCACGCCTTTGATCCCAGCACTCGGGAGGCAGAGGTAGGAGGATTGCTGTGAGTTCAAGGCCACCCTGAGACTATATAGTGAATTCCAGGTCAGCTTGGGCTAGAGTGAGACCCAACCAAAAGAAGAAAGAAAGAAAGAAAGAAAGGAAGGAGGGAGGGAGGGAGGGAGGGAGGGAGGGAGGGAGGGAGGGAGGGAAGGAAGGAAGGAAGGAAGGAAGGAAGGAAGGAAGGAAGGAAGGAAGGAAGGAAGGAAGGAAGGAAGGAAGGAAGGAAGGAAGGAAGGAAGGAAGGAAGGAAGGAAGGAAGGAAGGAAGGAAGGAAGGAAGGAAGGAAGGAAGGAAAAGAAAGAAAGAGGGAGAGATCCTGCCACCCTCTTGTTGCTAACATGCAAGGCGGGGGCTTGGAATGGGAGTGTAGCCCGACACTTGCCACTAGAGGGCGCTGCAATCCTCGGCCCCTGACACAGGATGCATCCATCCCTCACAAATTTCCAGGCTCCTGGGTGGGGGTGACCCCTTCTTTCCTGGCTGTGTAGCAGCTCCCTGTTTGCTTGCCCACCCTTGTATGTACAAAGCAAAGTCATGTAAGGTAATTTGTAGCGTGTCTCTGGAGACTCTTTGGGGAGGGGACCACATAAGACACCATGCATAAGCATTTCACCACGTTCCTTGGCGTGATTCTTTGCTTAGCCCCACTTTAATCAAGTTCCCGAACCTTCTCCTAGGCACATGCAGGTACTCCCCTCCATACAGGTAAAGAATCTTGCTAAGTTGGTTTAGCAAAATCACCCACCCTTGATATGTGATCACCCAGCGCATCTGATCAGGCTCTTCATCCTCCCCTCTGCCCTCTCCCCAGGGGACCTCTGATCACCCAGGTCTGTCTTCAGCAAGAACATGGTAAGGTTTGGGCTAGCCAGAATCCCTTGGCAGCTTGCCATCCACTGAGTCTCACCCGCCCATTCTCTGTATGGAGTTGAGCCTCACTCCTCTCTTCAAGTCCACTGCTCCGGTCCCTGTGCCTGTCTCCAGGGTCCTGAGCAGTCTTCCTTCCCACACTTTCACAAACATAGAGAATTTATCTCATTCACAACGAATACGCGTGCATTTGGACTGTGTCCTCTGCAGAATAGATTCTCTTGGACAAAGTCAAGCCAGAGACATTTACCCAATCTCTGACCATGGAGGAGGCTACGGAAGATAGGTGGCCAAGAATCCTTGTCTTTTTTGTTGTCAGGCCTGTAGTAATTTCCTTAATTGTCTTGTTTTCTGAAAGAAAGAAGAAAAAAAAACTACTAGAGGGCTCTTTTCACCTCTCTTTTCTCTACTGTGGGATGGTTTTTCCCTTCCTTGCTTTGCATGTTGCAAGACTCCGGGTCGGCTATATCTTTTAAAATATTTTATTTTTATTTATTTGTTTATATGAGAGAGAGAGGGAGAGAGAATGGGCATGCCAGGGCTTCTAGCCACTGCAAACGAACTCCAGACACATGCATCACCTTGTGCATCTGACTTATGTAGGCACGGGAGAAATGAATCCCAGGTCCATAGACTTCACTGGCAAGTGCCTTAACTGCTACGTCCTCTCTCCAGCCCAGTGATTCCTTTATCTTGTGGGCCGGGTTAGGTCAGGTGAGGCACACTGGACCCCAGAGGGACCTTCTTTCCCCACCCATATGATTGTGGCTGAGTTAACTGCCCAGGCAAAGGGAGCTTCCAAGATAGATGCAGGCTCTCTCCCTGACAGGAGATACACATTTAAAAGAACGGTTATGGCCTGGAGACATGGCTCAACAGTTAAAGTGCTTGCTTTCAAAGCCTGGGTCGACCTGGGTTCAATTCCCCAGTACCCACATAACTCCAGATGCACAAAGTGGCGCATGCATCTGGAGTTTCTATGCAGTGGCAGAAGTCCTTGTTACACCCATATATTCTCTCTCTCTCTCCTCACAAATATATGAAAATAAATAATGTTTTAAACGATGGCAGCATAAAGAATAATTAATTTGGAGCTAGAGGATGGCTCAGTGGACCAAGTGCTTGCCACAGAAAGATGAGTGTCTGAGTTTGGCTCCTGGGCACCCAGGGGAAGGGGCAGGAGGGCTGCCACTGCGCCTGCGCCTGCGCTCCCAGCCTGGGGAAGCTGAGACAGAAAGAAATACAGGCAGGGGGCTGGAGAGATGGCGTAGCGGTTAAGCGCTTGCCTGTGAAGCCTAAGGACCCCGGTTCGAGGCCCGGTTCCCCAGGTCCCACGTTAGCCAGATGCACAAGGGGGCGCACACGTCTGGAGTTCGTTTGCAGGGGCTGGAAGCCCTGGCGCGCCCATTCAATCTCTCTGTGTCTGTCGCTCTCATATAAGTAAATAAATAAAAAGTTTTTTTAAAAAAAGGAAAAAGCAATATAGGCAGGCTTCTCGGCTAACTCCTCTGGCTGCATTGGTGAGCTCTAGGTTCACTGAGAGACCTTGTTTCAAAATACAAGGTGGACAGTGACTGAAGGAAAAGAGCCTGCAGTGACTTCTGGCCTCCACACACACGCATGCACACCCGCATAAAGCGCGCATACATGCGCATGCACCATACACATGCAAAAAAACCCATTTTTAAAAAATAATATGTTCCAACCCGCAGCATTTGAAGGTTAACCCACAACGTCATCAATATTGGACATGAACAGCGGTTAGTTGCACACAAGGGATTAAAAGTACATTTGGGGCTAAGGCATTTGCCTGCAAAGCCAAAGGACCCAAGTTCGATTCCCCAGGACCCAAGTAAGCCAGATGCACAAGGGGTACATGCACCTGGAGTTCATTTGCAGTGGCTGGAGGCCCTGGTGCACCCATTCTCTCTCTCCTCTCCCACTTTCTGCCAAATAAATAAATAAATAAAAATAAAATATTTAAAAATACATTTTGAGCACATTTTCTTATTTTCAATCAGCTGACGATATTTTGCCAGTTCAGTCACTATTCTTTGCCTTATATGAACATTTTAAAACAATGTTTTTTTTTTTTTTCTTTTTAGAAATAAACTTTGCTTCAATACTGCCTACCATCTGGACCTGATCCACCAATCGCTTCTAAACAGAACACGGTTGTCTTCCTGCAAGGACAGCGTTCATATGCAGTGTGACTGCGCAATGCTTCCAGAGTCTTGAGACTGAACTTTCCCTTGACTCAGTTCTGTCTTGCTCCAACTAGATCCTCCCCAAGGGCAGACCTTGTGGCTGGCTTGTTTGGGTCAGAAAAAAAAAAAAAAAGTGTACAATCCAGCACGTCTTGCTACTGACAAAGAAATGCTTAGGCATTGACTCCCACTTCCTGAGGAGTAAACCTGATGTGAGATACTAACCACAGCTGATACAAAAAAAAAAAACAAAAACAAAACAAAACCATTCGGGCTCTTGGAGATGCTTTACGGGACAAGCACTGAAGTTGCTGCCCTCTTCTGGACCAAAAGCTAACAGCATTCCTTCCAGTTCCTAGTTGACAACTGTGTAAATCCTACTTAGAGGATTTTAAGAGTCAGATCTCGGTTTCAGAATTGCTAAAGATTTCTCTTCCCTAAAAGAAAAAAAAAAATTACCCTAGTTTTCAGATGGTTCTTCTAAAAAAAATGTGTGGCTGCTGGTGAAAATTTAAAAAGTGGTTTGCAAGTATAAAACGCAGTAAAGACCTTATAATTTAGAGAGCCAGGAATAGCATGTTTTACATTCCCCCTAAGCCTTATCAATAAGCATGAATATGAATGCAAGATATTATTCTCTTCCAAAAGTAGAATTACAGGACTCTATAGAGAAGTCCTTATTCGCTTTTTTTTTT